>NW_007377961.1:51367-73073 GCF_000475195.1 Diaphorina citri | reverse complement strand
TTTTTTTTTTTTTTTTTTTCAAGGGAAGTGTTGCGTCCCCAGTATCCGCGGAAGGACATACCACACGGCACTGATGGCCGCGGTGGCGGTTTAATTGAATTACTCGTAAATATTCAATTACAAAGGCAGCACACGCCACTCAACCTGTCAGCTGCGGCAAAAATATATCTGGGTCGGAACTCATTTCCCTCGAGATCTCGGATAGGGAAATGTAGCATGTAGCAGGATAAATGGGAGTTTATCATTGTACCTACATATGTAGGAAATATGTATGTTATATCTAATTACAGGTGAATTATATTACTATGGATTTATGACAGTACTATAGATGAGAAATACATGTTCATGTGAAATGTATCTCACTTCATGAGAGATATTTCATTAGGTATGTATGTATGTGTACTACCTCTACTGTAGAGAAATAAACAAAAACCTAAAACTCATGTTTTTATGGATTAAGCCAGTGGTTCCCAACCTTTTTTAGACAAATACCCCTTTTTAAGCTCAAATTTAGCCATTACCCCCCCTCCCCCCCTAAAAAGTAAAGCAACGGGCCCAGCTTGTTCTTTTTGATGTATGTAAAATCTAATCCATCAAGAGCTGATGCATTCAATTTTTCTCCAACATATTTGTTGGTAGAGCTAGCAGTGGTTCCCAACCTTTTTTAGACAAATACCCCTTTTTAAGCTCAAATTTAGCCATTACCCCCCCTCCCCCCCTAAAAAGTAAAGCACAGAAATAGCTATAGATAGGGAAAGAACAAGTACCTACATATTGAAATTGTACCCAGTTGGTCAGTAGGATTTTTATTTTTATTATTATTATTATTATTTTTATTATTTATTAAATTTAACATATTTTCAATAAGTAGAACAAAAGCACACAGTGCATATCTCAGAGGTTTTAAGGGTCCGTTCACATCGTCACATAAATTTCCTTCACCCCATCTTTTTTCTATATCTTTTTTTTTTCACTTAGCGTTTAGTTCTTTTTACCCCTCGAAAAAGTGTATTTTACCCCTCGGCGGGTAAATACCCCCAGGTTGGGAACCAATGAGATAGAGGAAAGTAAGTCGGAGGTTCAAAAGGAAATCGCTTTCGATTCTTTCGAATGAGTCGGACTATTTGCTTTATCACCAAATTTGGTGCGGGAGATAGATACTTTGATGGTGATTGAGGAGCACAAAGATAATCAACAACTCGACAAAGGCGGCCATTTTTATGACGCCTTAGAATTAAGCTTAAGTAGGTAAAATAATTATGACATGAAAATTTCACAAGATTTTGAGATAATTACTTCAAAGATCAGATAGGTGACACAAAAGATAAGTAAAAGGATGAATCTTACCTGATTAAATCAGTTTTTGGGCTCTGAAAAATTGTGCTTGAGTGACATGTGAGGTTTTGAAAAGTACCTCCTCATTTCTGGAAGCAAGAACACTGAAAAAAGGGTTTTATTAGATTCAAAAAACACTCAAGAAAAAACGCGACACACGCGAGTTGAAAAATTGAAATTCAAAGAAAATTCAAAAGATAAAAAATTCCCAAAACGATTCGGCACGAACCAGGACCAATTATGTATATGTTGGTAGAGCTAGAGGAACGAAAGTCGGAGGTTCAAAAGGAAATCGCTTTCGATTCTTTCGAATAAGTCGGATTATTTGCTAATGGCGTTTTGGATAGAGATCACAGTTCACAGATTGATAACAGATAGCACGACACGATAAGAGATACACACCTACTCACTTCAGATATTTTCGGAACACTGCCGGTGCCGATGCATGCCGGGTGTAGGCACAACAAGTCGCTTTGGTGCTCGTTGTGATATCAGCTGATCCAAGTGTACTACACACGGTGTGTTGGGGTTGAGATTGGCGCGCCGATAAGGCGACCATACACGGTGCGATTAAGGAAATTTAGGAAGGGAAGGATATTTAACGTATAACGTGATCAGGTTCGAACAAACCTTTTCACAAAAAAAAAATCTCCAAGTCTAGAACAGTCTGCGTATGCACAACCTTTCCTCAATTGTGAGAAAAGCTCGTGTACTTACCTTTTATGCTCTTTTAAATTTTCCCCAAAAGAGAGCTCAAAACTGGGAAATTCAATTTCCTAGAAACGACAAAGATCCCAAGACTCCCATAACGGTGTCAAAAAAAATGTGTTTGGAATTTTCTATCTTTTTTCCACAAAGGATGTTTTATTCCTTTGTTTTGAACCGAACACATTTAATTAGGATGTTCATGACATCTTTTTTCCCCGTTTTGCTTCTGTATTTTGTAGGAACATTGGATTCATTCCGTGTTGCTAAGTATTTCATTTTTTGAGGCGCTTGAACTTTGGAATACCAGGTCGTTCGCGCCGGTTCTCAGTTTTATCTACAAAAAATTGATATCTCATATAAGAGAAAAAGGATTTTACTCCCTCAACATCATCTGCAAAGGAAGGGGGTGATTTAAATTTTTGTCATAGGTAGGTATGTTCAATGAGAGGTCAGCAAAAGTATTAGTTCCTTTCCTACACAATCATCCTTTACCTATCCTGTGTTGTATCCCTAAATAATAATAATAATGTGTTGTATCCCTATTCTGTTCTGCTAAAGACTGATATATTCCTCTCTGTAGTAATTCTGCACCTATTATGGTTCCTGCTGGTACATGAAGTACCAAATGTAGATACTCCATGCTCAGGAACTTTCAACATCTTTATCTATAGGTATTTAGAAACAATTTGACATTTTTCAACGCAATCCGAAGTCACCAATCGACGCGACGTTGCAATGCATTGCTCAAGACGGTTCACATTTTACATCTCAACCGGAAACTTCCATACCTATTTCAATGGACAAAAAGTGTCAATTTCCTATTTAGAAACAATTTGACGTTTTTTAACGCAATCCGAAGTCACCAATCGACGCGAAGTTGCAATGCATTGCTCAAGACGGTTCACATTTTACATCTCAACCGGAAACTTCCATACCTATTTCAATGGACAAAAAGTGTCAATTTTCTCCTTACTTTTCCTTCTCTCCTTTTTTATTTAATTTACTTTTTTTTTCCTCTCTACACATTTATATTATTGTATTAAATAAATAAATTCAATTCAAGCGAGTGGAAAATGAAGATAAACTAATTTACTTTTTTTTTCCTCTCTACACATTTATATTATTGTATTAAATAAATAAATTCAATTCAAGCGAGTGGAAAATGAAGATAAACTCCACAATGACGTTTCACTCACAGCCCAAAACTTTTTTTCGACATTTAAACAAAAAACCCCTTTCCCGCGTTAGATCTTTTGCTTGGGAAACTTGGGACAGAAAAATTACTGCTACAGTGGTACGTTTACCAGTACCTACTGAGAACGGTTTTTTTTTTGGCTTGCTTTTGTCATATTTATGTCGACGACTTGAGTACCTTGCTTTCATTTCATGAAAAGGTAATCTTTTAGAGTTAGTAGGTAATGAAGGTGTGTTGAAGTTTCGGGTCTATTCTTTACAAACGTCTTAGCAATTGACGAAATTACCAATAAAGCTGCAGGAAACAGACAACAGACTTGATAATATTAGGGAATCCCACCCTGAAATGGGTTTAGGTTCCGCTAAAAACGGCCCTAGATACTCCATGTACCTACCTAGATATCAAATCTTCCAAATTTCAAGGAAATGCGGCTTGCTTTTGTCATATTTATGTCGACGACTTGAGTACCTTGCTTTCATTTCATGAAAAGGTGATCTTTTAGGTTAGTAGGTAATGAAGGTATGTTGAAGTTTCGGGCCTATTCTTTACAAACGTCTTAGCAATTGACGAAATTACCAATCAACCTGCAGGAAACAGACAACAGACTTGATAATATTAGGGAATCCCACACTGAAATGGGTTTAGGTTCCGCTAAAAACGGCCCTAGATACTCCATGTACCTACCTAGATATCAAATCTTCCAAATTTCAAGGAAATGGAGAGAGAGGGAGGGAGGAAGACCGAGGATTCCCATAAATCAGAATCCATGACTGTTGGCATTCCTGCTTCCTTGTCTAGGGGTTATAAATGTTTAAATTCCTGTAAATGAGATTTTTTTTTTTTTATTTTTCTCTCTTTTCTCCCATTCCTTTTCTCTTTCTCCTTTTTGCTGCGCCATCTTAGCCTTTACCTCAGACTTGATTTTCTTCATCTCTATTTTTTTTTTTTGCCCTATATAAAAAAATAAAATGAGTAAATTAAAGTAAAAATAAATAAATAAAATAGAACAAAATACCTAAATGCTATAAATAATTATGTTATAGGTAGGTAGCTAATACTATTTCGAGATTCTTGAGTCATCCTGTTTCGAAGAAACAGAATAATTGTAATGAAACTTACCAGTGATTTGTAACAGAAGTGAAACTCATTGTCTTTAGAATTGAAACAAAGGATCTTCTAATTAGTCCAAATAAAAATGATATTATCTTCAAACCAGGGCCAGAACTGGGAGGGTCTGAACACGGAGGGTAGTCTTCGCAATTCTGTAGGGCTAAAATATGTAGCCAAAGTAGGTATTATGTATATCTCCATTTTGGGGTTAGTCACATCTGCACTCAACCGTTCCTCTTGGAGTAGAGTTTACTGTAAACAGAGGAGAGTGGGTTCAAATCTAGGGAATACAATCCCGGGATGCCGCGATCGCCGAAGAGAACGGGGATAGCGACCAGATTTTGGCCATATTCTCGTAACCGGGCGCATTGACTCGCGAATCCCGGGATTTTCGGGGGGATTGCGAGTTACACAGTTTTTTTCTCCGAATTTCCCCCGAAAAATGCCAAAAAATTTTTTGGTTTTTTTTTTTTTTTTTTTTTTTTTTTTCCTTCTTATCAAGATTAAGATCTTGCTACTACGTGTGAGTAATGTGAGTATGGGTATGAGGAATGATGACTCATCAATCACAAGTCACCAGGACTGTTCTCTGTCGCATGTGAGATGTGAGCTAAAACAAAGGATACCACTTCTGAATGATAGCATTAGATCTAAAACTGTGGTAGTTTTATGACTAGGACTTTGTAGAAAGGGTCAGTAAGAGCCTATACTCTATTTTAAGAACATCTATTTCGCGAGTGTATGAACAATTGTACAATACATATAATCAAATTGTTCTGTATTTTACATAGAAAATATAGGTTTTCCTAATCCCGGGATTGATCCCGGGATTGGCGCTCTGAAATCCCGGGATCCCGGGATTGAGATTTTCCTTCGGGATTGTAATCCCTATTCAAATCCCAGCCGAAGCATTTTATTTTGGTCCTCATTGTATGTATCTGAGAATTTGTCCATTGCACATAAGCTTTAGGTTCAAAGGTTGAATGATAGAAGTGGTTACCTTCCACTTATAATTCTGTTTTGGAGTTCATTCGATATTCACTAAAAAAGTGACTCTCTAAAAATTCAGATTTGGTTAATCCAATGTTGTTCTTGCAGATATTCAGCCCTGCTCTTTTCTTTGTTACAGACGAAAATATCATTTCCCCTTATCATCACAAGAGAAGAACCAGCAAGTAATAAAAACAAAATCGAACAACAGAAAAAAAAAACTTCAAAATTGTAAGAAAATTTTCTCTCATATTGTTCGGAAATTTCGACATTAAATTACCCGCCATTGTGAAAATACTTAAGGAATTTTCAAAAGATCTTCCTTCTTTGGGGTTTCTCTTCTCTCTTCACATTTTGTTTTCAAATTAAACGAACAAGAAAACTCGGAATTGGTTTAGCTTTGGATGGAATTTTGCTTGGTTTCAAATTCGGTTTTATAGTTAGTTTTATACAAATTTTATTACGTGTGATACCAACCTACATATACATACCTACTTACTTACCTACATATCTACTTTATAAAGGTACCTACTGAAGCCAGAATACCACTATACCTAATTACCTACTCAAGTTCAAGTTACGCTTCGCTCACAGTTCACTACTTCACTGAATTCAAAAGTTTTATTTCTAGCCTAACCAGTTGTCTGATAAGCCGAAGGACAAAGGTTCAAACCCCGGCTCAGATAACTTACTCAAACCAACATAATTTGAAAATGAAAAGTTGATCACAATACCTATACATAGAATTATAGATGGAAAAAAATATCCGTGGCCGAATTAATTATGTTGATTAACGAAATGCATTTGCTATTAACCATGCTAAGTGGTTATCTACCTACTTAGCTAATTCCCATTATAAATGGTTGGATACCCAGATAAACAATTACCTTCATTTGCCAAATTACCAACAGTTACCTCAATTAGGTATGATCAGTGGGTAGATACCTATGCACTTGGGTAGTCAGATAAATAATTTGCTGTGTGTTGATACAAATTAATATATCTGTATTATAGGCTTATCTATGTATGCTTAGATGGAGATCAGTTTATTAGTCGAGATGCCAAAATACTCTTACATTACACCCGTGTGAGCCTAGTCTGAACGATGTATGTTTAAAATTGTCACAAATGTCGTTCCCCATTTAATATGTCTCGATAAAAATCACTTGACTTGGATTCGAAACACCAACTTCCAGACTAGAAGATCAGACGTCAAGTTAACCATTACACCACTGAGGTTGGTGACTATTTGTATATATCTATCAAGTTCCATGTTCTAGGATCTAGGTAGTATATTTATCATGTTCTATGTACATATTTGTAACTCTGACATTCATTCATATTATACTTGGTATCATGTTATCAGACCACAGGAAATGTCCTCTGCCCCCCTATAGTCCTCTTCTTTCCTCTAACCCTTCTCTCTGGAAGTTAGTATCTCTTTCTAACTCTCCCTTCCCTCCTATGAGGAAGTTAGTTTCTCTCCCTTCCTCCTCCTTCTCTCCTCCCTTTGAGTTTTCCTACTTTCAGTCGTCCTAGGTACTTCATATAGTTGAGGCCCCTTCTTCCTCTCCCTCTCTAACTCTTCCTCCTTCTTCCTCTCCCCCTCCCAGTCTCTTCCTCACTTTTTTATGTTTCCTCTTTTTTCTTCTGCCTGCCTTCCTCCCTGATTTCTCCATATCCAATTCCTTCCTATTTCCATATTTCCTCTCCCCCTCTTTCTGTGTCTGCCTCCCTTTTCTTCCTTCCATTTTTTCTCTATCTTTCTCCTTCTTCCTCCAACTCTTTCTGTGTCCGTCTCTTTCTCTAACTATCCCTCTCTCCCTCTCTCTCTTACACACTACTCTCTTTTTCTCCTTATTTCTCGCTTCACCTTTCCTCTCCCTCTATCTCTTCCCATCTCCCTCCTTGTTCCTCCCTTTCTTTCTACCCCTTTTCTCTTCCCTTATCTGTCACCATTCAACTTCCATCCTTCCCTATCTTTCTCTCCCTCTATTACCAACTACATTCTCTATCTCATTCCATCTCTCACCCAAATATATGTACCTATCAGGTTTAGACGAGTAGGTATGTTTGAAAAAGGATGTTAAAAAAACACACAGAAAAGAAGAGACTAAAAAACAATAAAAAAATATCTGCATTAAGAGCTTAATATTTAATGTTTTCCCTCTCTCCAGTTCTCCGGTTAAAAAGTGTTTGTGTAGTGTTATGCTTCATCTTATAAACCACAACATGAAGTAAATTCACAGCAGGCCATATTTAAAGTCTTTAGTGTAGTTTAGATTGTAAAGTATCGTTTTATTCTTTAAAAGTTCACGTATTCTTTCTCTTAAAGGTGAATACAGATCAGTTGAATTTGGATTTGCGCCATACTCGGCCATAGAAACCTAAATTACACTATCTTCTACTGATAACATTTTGTTCGTCTACCCACATATGTAGGAAGTACTAACTTATTAAAGGCCCTGACGTCACAGCAACGCTTTTCACACTTTAATCTTTAATGTTATTTCAAGTAGAGGAAAAGTGCCTACTTGTGATGATTGTTTTGTTGTTGTTTGTGGGCTTATTTACATTCAAGAAATAACGCTCAGTAACAAGTTTTGTGACTATTGTATACCGGTCAAAGATTGTATGTAGGACCTTTGGTATTTTTTTCTCAGTAATTTATAGGTTAAAAAAAAAAAAAAAAAAAAAACTTGTCTTACAAAATCTCCTTATTATTTTTCTCTTTTCGATCTGGACTTTCAGGCGTGTCGATGGGTTGTTATTATGATCTGGCAGTTTTCTATTTTCAACAGCAATGACTTTGAATTTGAACTAATTAAAGATAGGACGAACATTGTTTTGCTCATCATCATTTCCCAGTATTCCGCTGGTCATTTTTACTATTTGATGATGATTTGATTACATACTCGTATCTCCGCCAGCCCTAGCAAAGGTCACAACGAAATGAAATGATCAGAAGCATGAAATTGATATGGTCAGCAGAAAATATTATGAAAAGCCCTGTGTATGTGTGCAGCATAAAATAAACAAAATGAAATACCTATTCGGGACGGGGCAAGATTTATGATGCGGTTTTTTGGCATAATTTTTCCCCCTACAGGGAGCAATAGTTAGCTTTGACATTTGTGGACACTGCTGATCAGTATTCTGGTCTATTCACGTACCTATAGGTAGATACATTCCATTTGTCCAAGGGTAAGGGGTTTACCATGCTCTTGGATTTAATTTTATTCGAAGAAATCATTTACCTACTGATGAAAATCTGAAATAAAATAAGTTGAAAAAAAAAAAAAAACAAGCAAATCCTTCATAATATCCCGGTATTTTGTACTCAGTATTGCAGTCCGAATAATGATAAATATGACAAATTTTTGTCGAGTAAAAACCGCGCTCTGTTAATGGATGGTTACCCCTATGTTCCTTGGAATCAATTTTATTCGAAGAAATCATTTACCTACTGATGAAAATCTGAAATAAAATAAGTTGAAAAAAAAAAGCAAATCCTTCATAATATCCCGGTATTTTGTAGTCAGTATTGCAGTCCGAATAATGATAAATATGACAAATTTTTGTCGAGTAAAAACCGCGCTCTGTTAATGGATGGTTACCCCTATGTTTGACCCTCACATTTACAAAATTTTGTTTTCAAAATGCAACCGAAACATTCAATAATATTTGTAGTACCATAGTTAAGTGGGCAGACGAATTTTCGTACTTTTTGCTGTTTTTTCATGTCCTGGAATACAGTAGGGTACAGCCACTTGAACTCGTATTCCAATATGTACACAGGTAGGTACATAATTGGGTTATACATTTCGTAGAATAGTTATACAATGGAGCAGTTGCAAATGGGTAAAAAATATAAACAAATGGTCGATTCCTATGTAAAAAGGTTCCAATATGTACACAGGTAGGTACATAATTAGGTTATACATTTCGTAGAATAGTTATACAATGGAGCAGTTGCAAATGGGTAAAAAATATAAACAAATGGTCGATTCCTATGTAAAAAGGTGGGAAAAATCCAAATCTGAGGTTAAAACTCCGAAAAAATAACTGTAAAAGGTCGAAAATTCAATTTTTATTTTCCGTTCTAATGAAATATTTTCATATTACATAAGAGAGAGAGAGAGAGAGAGAGAGAGAGAGAGAGAGAGAGAGAGAGAGAGAGAGAGAGAGAGAGAGAGAGGTCAGACTTTACGCAGTTGTTTTTTTCGTCCGTTAGGTGTTAGGTAGCGTCACTATGCAAGCGCGCTAGCGGAGGAGCAGAAAGAACTGCGCAGAAACACAATAATGCGTTGCCTGCGAGGGAGCTTTGCTTGGGACATTTGATGTGACGTCATCGTGTACGGGAGCGTAGGCCGTGACGTCAAAGTTCACGATTTACCGGTATTTTTCACCTGAAAAACATCGCCACTATAAACCAGGGGTTGTTCTCGGAACGGCTGGATTTCTCTTATCCTGTCCTTGCTTCTCTTGGCTTTCAGGACGATTAGACCTTAACACTATGAATCTCTGAAAATAAATAATAATGAAATTAATATTAAAATTAAATTCCAAATAATAAAATAAAATACTAGCTCGCTGTCAACATACATCCCACTATCTCTCCTTCTCTCTCACTCACATCTCTCAATATCTCTCTCTTTGTCCCACACACAGATCTCACTATGTCTTTCTCTCTTTAGCCCACACACACTATGTTTTTGCAAGTACAATGTGTCTTTTTTCCGCCACTTTTTCTACCCCGTTTCTTTTATTTGAAATTCCTCTCTCTTCCCTTCCTCTCTCTCCCCAATTTATTCAAATCTACGAGAATATTGTTATATCAAGTCTCATGTTCGAGTTATAGTGGTGGATTGATTTGATTGATTGATTTAGGTACTTTATTTTACATAGAAATTATTATAATATTTCACCTCCTAAGCTAATTTCTAACTTATATTAAAAATTACATGAAATCATGTTTTAATTTGTTTTTTCTCAATTTCCCTAACTACATAAAACCAAGATTAAATACCAATAGCTAAAACAAAAGGTACCCATAGACTTGATTTTCTTCATCTCTATTTTTTTTTTTTGCCCTATATAAAAAAATAAAATGAGTAAATTAAAGTAAAAATAAATAAATAAAATAGAACAAAATACCTAAATGCTATAAATAATTATGTTATAGGTAGGTAGCTAATACTATTTCGAGATTCTTGAGTCATCCTGTTTCGAAGAAACAGAATAATTGTAATGAAACTTACCAGTGATTTGTAACAGAAGTGAAACTCATTGTCTTTAGAATTGAAACAAAGGATCTTCTAATTCTTGCTTCCTTGTCTAGGGGTTATAAATGTTTAAATTCCTGTAAATGAGATTTTTTTTTATTTTTCTCTCTTTTCTCCCATTCCTTTTCTCTTTCTCCTTTTTGCTGCGCCATCTTAGCCTTTACCTCAGACTTGATTACTTAATATGCCATTATACCTCGAGAAAAATGACTTTACTTAGTTGACTTGGACTTGAAGCACCAACCTCCAGATCCGAAGTCACATTAACAACTACACCACGAAGGTTGGTTACTATTTGTATATCTATCAAGTTCCATGTTCTATGTAGTATTTATCATGTTCTATGTATTTGTAACTCTGTCATTCATATACCATGTTATCAGACCACAGGAAATGTCCTCTGCCCCCCTATAGTCCTCTTCTTTCCTCTAACCCTCCTCTCTGGAAGTCAGTATCTCTTTCTAACTCTCCCTTCCCTCCTATGAGGAAGTTAGTTTCTCTCCCTTCCTCCTCCTTCTCTCCTCCCTTTGAGTTTTCCAAATGCTATACATAATTATTATGTTATTTATAGGCAGGTAGCTAATACTATTTCGAGATTCTTGAGTCATCCTGTTTCGTAGAAACAGAATAATTGTAATGAAACTTACCAGTAATTTGTAACAGAAGTGAAACTCATTGTCTTTAGAATTGAAACAAAGGATCTTCTAATTAGTCCAAATAAAAATGATATTATCTTCAAACCAGGGCCAGAATTAGGATGGTCTGAACACGGAGGTAATCTAGGAGCTTCTGTTGGGTAATTATGTAGCCAAATATGTATTATGTATATCTCCATTTTGGGTTTAGGTCATCCTTCACTCAACCTTCCTCTGTGGAGTAGAGTTTAACTGGTAAACAGAGGGAAGTGGGTTCAAATC
Source organism: Diaphorina citri (assembly GCF_000475195.1). Lineage (NCBI taxonomy): Eukaryota > Metazoa > Arthropoda > Insecta > Hemiptera > Psyllidae > Diaphorina > Diaphorina citri. The sequence continues at coordinate 61,533 of NW_007377961.1, read as the reverse complement.
TAGGGATTACAATCCCGGGATCCCGGGATCCCGAAAAACGGGATCCCGGACAATTTTTGGCCATATTCTCAATCCCGGGATTGAGCTCACAAAGGTAATCTAGGAGCTTCTGTTGGATGTGTAGCCAAATATGTATCTATTATGTATAGGTATATCTCCATTTTGGGTTTAGGTCGTCCTTCACTCTACTTTCCTCTGTGGAGTAGAGTTTAACTGGTAAACAGAGGGAAGTGGGTTCAAATCCCAGCCGAAGCATTAATTATTTTCGTCCTCATTGTATGTATCTGAGAATTTGTCCATTGCACATAAGCTTTAGGTTCAAAGGTTGAATGATAGAAGTGGTTACCTTCCACTTATAATTCTGTTTTGGAGTTCATTCGATATTCACTAAAAAAGTGACTCTCTAAAAATTCAGATTTGGTTAATCCAATGTTGTTCTTGCAGATATTCAGCCCTGCTCTTTTCTTTGTTACAGACGAAAATATCATTTCCCCTTATCATCACAAGAGAAGAACCAGCAAGTAATAAAAACAAAATCGAACAACAGAAAAAAAAAACTTCAAAATTGTAAGAAAATTTTCTCTCATATTGTTCGGAAATTTCGACATTAAATTACCCGCCATTGTGAAAATACTTAAGGAATTTTCAAAAGATCTTTCTTCTTTGGGGTTTTTCTTCTCTCTTCACATTTTGTTTTCAAATTAAACGAACATAAAACTCGGAATTGGTTTAGCTTTGGATGGAATTTTGCTTGGTTTCAAATTCGGTTTTACAGTTAGTTTTATACAAATTTTATTACGTGTGATACCCTGATACCAACCTACATATACCTTGTTTATCCTGCTGGGATAGGCCCTTTTACTTATACCTACTTACCTATACCTACTTACTTACCTACATACCTACTTTATAAAGGTACCTACTGAAGCCAGAATACCACTATACCTAATTACCTACTCAAGTTCAAGTTACGCTTCGCTCACAGTTCACTACTTCACTGAATTCAAAAGTTTTATTTCCAGCCTAACCAGTTGTCTGATAAGCCGAAGGACAAAGGTTCAAACCCCGGCTCAGATGATTTTTACTCAAACCTACATAATTTGAAAATGAAAAGTTGATCACAATACCTATACATAGAATTATAGATGGACAAAAATATCCGTGGCCGAATTAATTATGTTGATTAACGAAATGCATTTGCTATTAACCATGCTAAGTGGTTATCTACCTACTTAGCTAATTCCCATTATAAATGGTTAGATACCCAGATAAACAATTACCTTCATTTGCCAAATTACCAACAGTTACCTCAATTAGGTATGATCAGTTGGTTATTACCTACTTAGCTGATTCCCATTATAAATGGTTAGATACCCAGATAAACAATTACCTTCATTTGCCAAATTACCAACAGTTACCTCAATTAGGTATGATCAGTGGGTATATACCTATGCAGCTATGCACTTGGGTAGTCAGATAAATAATTTGCTGTGTGTTGATACAAATTAATATATCTGTATTATAGGCTTATCTATGTATGCTTACTTTAGGTTTGATATTTGGCTGGTCTACTAAAGCTGGGGGGAGCTTTAGAGTAAATTGTTTAAAAGTTAATACCTACGTAGATATAGTAAATAGATCAGGTATAAAACACGTAAATCAAAGGTGTTCACAGATAATTACATTATTAGGTGCCTGCGAGGGAGCTTTGCTTGGGACATTTGATGTGACGTCATCGTGTACGGGAGCGTAGGTCGTGACGTCAAAGTTCACGATTTACCGGTATTTTTTAAATCGATTTATCTCGGGATCTAGAAGTCGTTGAAGAAAAAGAAAAATTCCGTCGGTCCTCATTTTTCCTGCTCTATGACTTTGAAACATCACCCAAGTAAGCGCAACTGATCTATTTGTCAAATTTTGTCATTATTACTTTTAAACTTGGCATGAGGGATAGCCCTTTTAAATGAGGTATAGCCCTTTCAAATGTCAGGGCCATAATTGTCAAATAGGGGACATTTGGGATCAGGATATACCAGAGTAGATAATATGCAATAAACACGGATGGCCCCCGTTAAACGGTATGGAAACCTTGGGACCCATCTTATTTTACATTATTCCCATAGTATCCCGGGTCATATTGTATCCCGTCTGCTCAACTAAAACCTTTTTCAGCGTCACACAAAGGACAGTACAAAATGTGAAAAGTGCCACTTGAGTTTTTTACCCCACTTGAAAACGATATAATTTATGTTAACATTTACTTCACATTAAACTCTTTATATTAAAATGCATAAATTTTCGCAACAAAATAAATGACTATGAAGGGAAAAAAAGTGAATGTAAAATGCAGTGGAAATATTTTAGGTAGGTATATTATTTTGTTTTATTTCCTTTTAGATCCTAAATAAACAAATAAAACAAATGATATTTAGATTATTTTTAGGTAGGTTCTGCCAACAAATTCTCTGTCAACAAATTCAAGAAGATAAGTATACTTGTCCTTTCCTAGAAATTCATCTTCTTCAATAATCTAAAAATATTTCTATCTATGCATAATACAGCACTGTAGACTATAACGGAGGTACCTTTACTATCTCTATCCTGTCTTGGCCTTGGTATATCTTGATAAAAGCACAGTCTGTCTCTCCATTCCTCGTCTTCTATTTACATATCCATAGAATATAATATTTTGGCTTTTCTATGCATAATACAGCACTGTAGACTATAACGGAGGTACCTTTACTATCTCTATCCTGTCTTGGCCTTGGTAGGTATATCTTGATAAAAGCACAGTCTGTCTCTCGAATCCTCGTCTTCTATTTACATATCCACAGAATATAATATTTTGGCTTTCCTCTAGTTCGGAAAATCTGAGGGAGAGAGAGGAAAAGGGTAAGGAAGAGGAAGAGGGAGAGCTAAGAAGGTTGCATTCAACATTTTTTAGAATTTTAGTTGCATTGCTCAGAGGTATACAAGGTTAACCTGGTTAAAAACAGCATGCTATAAAATACCTCGAACTCTGTTAACTACAGGGAAGGTAAAAGAGGGAGAGGGTGAGAGTAAGAAAAGAAAGTACTGAGACAAAAAAGAAATGAATGGGTGAGTAGAAGAACCAGGAATGTTAAAATCGATTTTTTTTTTTTTTTTACAAGGAACGTACTTTTTTCTATCGTCTCTGTGAATATGGAGGGGAAATACCCCTTAGATCCATAAAGTATTTCGATTTTAGAGTGGGGAATATCCATTAGATCAATGTATAATTTTTGCACTATAATTGCTCTCCTGAAAAGTCGATTTTTAACATTTCTGGTTCTTCTACTCACCCATTCAAATAACTTACGAGTATTTATACTCGTAGAATTGTACAAAGATACATATTAATGAAATTAAGGTAAGTAAAAAAAGTAGAAGTACATACTAACCAGAGATTAAATGTATATTTAGCTACTGAGTACCCTAGAGTGGGAACGGATTAAACACAACTTCCAATTTTTTACTGGTTTTCATTTCGGAAAAGCACTTTGCACTTTTCCTAATCAGGATCTACTTTACGTTTTCCTTTCTTATGGGATGCTGTCTGCACTAAACAGGGCAAATGCACTTCTTACACCTTCTGTTATCTCGTTTTCATTTTTTCCAGAAGGGTTTAAGATACATACTTTGTATATAGGTGTACCGTTTGAGCTCAATTGGATTAGGTAATAAAACGGGAATGAGGGGGTTGGGAAATTGACTACTCCACTCCAGTTTGTATTGGACGATAGATATTGGATTAGGTAAATACTTGGTTCTATACGCAGACTAACTTTAATGATTTAGGTATTGATCGAAGATAGGACAACTAATAGGTACATACTACATAGGTTTTAAATCCAGAGATATTGACAAACTGTGAACCTAATGTTTTTGAAAAGTCGACCCTAACAACATCGGCGGTTGGGAAATCCTAGGGTTGGCTCATTGTTGGGAGACTGGTTGACCCATTGTTGGGAAATGGTTACATGGTTGGGTAACTGTTGGCCTACGGTAAGACAGCGCGTCAATCTATACATTTTGGCAACCACCAAAAAATAAAGTGAGGCCAATAATTATTCTATCTAAAATGTTGTTAGGGAAGTAGATATTCTTTCTGTAACAAATGGCATCTCCATGTAATGGTAATGTTTGTGAAATTTATTCCAGCGTTTTGAAGTGCGGCCCCTGTGGCTAATTTATCAGCAAGTACCTACTATGGAGTACCAAGGTTACAGAGTACTAGGGGGTACAAGGGCCCTGGTTTTGATTTCTGTCTCCAAAATTCCCTCACCGCATTTTCCTCATATTTGTGGCTTGGTTTGGCGAGCAGTGAGGCGGTATAATTTTCTAATTCAACATGCTAGGTACTCGCTGCTAGGGTAATGTAGAAATACCTACATGTTTGTGTACAGAGCTTTGGGGAAAACTGAGGTTGGAGAGGAATGTTGAGCCAAGAATAGGAATTACATCTACGAGTGAAGAGGTCTTGAGATTTTCAATAAAATTCCAATTTTTTCTAAGGAAATTTATTTATTACCGAGTGGGTTTACACTGGTTTCCTACGAGTGTAGCATCCTCAAAGATTTCCAAAATATACATTTTGTTTTCAAAATGCAACCGAAACATTCAATAATATTTGTAGTACCATAGTTAAGTGGGCAGACGAATTTTCGTACTTTTTGCTGTCAAAGATTTTGTCGTCAGCAAACTGATCTAATAAAACTCAAGTTTTTTATGAACGCCGGACAGTTGGGTTAGATATGCAATGTGCAAAGCACATTGTTGGGGGATATTGGTTGGGCAGATTTGAACAAAGTTAGTTTTGAAGTTGACGATTCCTTTCTTTATCTTGTCAGTTTGTTTTGTCTCAATTTCCGCTAGGTCAGTATGACTTTGATGCCATTTTGGCATAAGTTGCAAATCCTCAAGCACACGAATATTTGACGGTACACACCATCACTCCCTACACTACACACATTAGCTGAGCTTTTAGCCGATGTTTTCTTAAGCGAAAGTTTTTCCACACACACATTTTCGAAGAAAATAATTTTCCAAGTTTGTTAGAGTAAAATATAAAACAGACGAATTTTCTTGACTGTTTTCACGTTTAAAGTAGGTAAACACGTTTTTTTTGTGCAAACAAAATTCTCGGTGGGAAAAAAAATCGCAATACGGGTTTGAAAGTTGGAAATTTCCACCGTAAATATGTGAAGATACCACATTACCACACTATATGAAGCGGAGTGCTTGAAACCTGCAGACGTGAGATGGCAATCGATATTCAAAGTAGATTTAAAGTTTAAAAAAGAGAAGTTTTTTTATAGTTGAAGGAATTCACTACAATATGGTTAAGATGTTCACCATACAATGGTAGTTAACAAAGGGCGGTGCTGTTGATATAACGAAATAGTTGACAGAACGAGTAATAAAAGTTTTACGCTTCAGATGTTACTGAGTTGGCACATCCACAAATTGAATCTGGAGAAAATTCCAATTTCATTATGGTGCACATAAAAAAGAACTCAAATATCAAATAGGTATTCTGTGAAAAAAGACAATTAAAAGCTACTCACTGGCTTGGATGATGTGCACATAACAAGGAATTTTCTGCTTTCCAATCTGGTTGGACGCCCAGCAAGCCAAAGTGCCAAAGTCCGAGTCTGTTATAGGTGTATACTGCACACTGCTGGTCAAACCATCACTATACACTCGTGAACCAGGGATGGGCAGAGTTTCCCGAGAGTTGTTATAGGTCCAACTGAACTTGATGCCGGTTTCAGGGTTGGATTTAACGGCGCACTTCACCTCGACTGTTTCTTGACGCAGGGCGCCGATCATTGTGGCATACGTGCCTGGGGCGCACTCTGGTGTGTCTGAAATGAAATAGGGACAAGTGGAGGTTAGAAAAAGAACCTAAGGCCAGCCACTCACTATCAAGTAGACCTGACAGGTACGAATGAAAAGGTTCGTCTGTCAGGTCTACCTGATATCTGATGAGCACACACAATCATGTGGACCTGATCAGGTGTATCTGTCGTCAGGTCTACCTGATAGTGACTGGCTGGTCCAACAGGTAACAGGGTAAATAGATATCTAATACACAGTGTGGTATATCTCACTCCCACAGCGCGGAGGGGCCTGGGCGCCTGGGTATGTAGAGGCCCCACAGGTATCTTTTGTACTCCTAAAACCCTAAAATGTAATAATACGAGTAAATATCTGCCTAAAATTTGGAAGAAATTTGGAGCAAAGCTAACTGAGCTTTAGCAAGCCTGCTGATTTGATCGAATTGAAGCAAGACTTTCGTTTTTCCTCCCGAGGCTTAATGCATCCAAATTCTCAGGTTTTTCAAGATAAAATTTATCTTAAAACTTTCAAAATACAATACAGGGTACAAAACGTTAACATTAACAATTGTAGATTGTATTATGTTTGACATGAAAACACTCGACTACACAGAGTAACCTACATTTCTCTTTGCTTTCTTGTGATGCTTTCCTTCTTTCCAAACTGTTTCCCTCTCATTTCCCTTACTTAATAGATTAAACTTTTAACTAAAAAAAAAAAAAAAAATGGGGGGAAAAATGAAGTACATACTAACCAGAGATTAAATGTATATTTAGCTACTGAGTACCCTAGAGTGGGAACGGATTAAACACAACTTCCAATTTTTTACTGGTTTTCATTTCGGAAAAGCACTTTGCACTTTTCCTAATCAGGATCTACTTTACGTTTTCCTTTCTTATGGGATGCTGTCTGCACTAAACAGGGCAAATGCACTTCTTACACCTTCTGTTATCTCGTTTTCATTTTTTCCAGAAGGGTTTAAGATACATACTTTGTATATAGGTGTACCGTTTGAGCTCAATTGGATTAGGTAATAAAAAGGGAATGAGGGGGTTGGGAAATTGACTACTCCACTCCAGTTTGTATTGGACGATAGATATTGGATTAGGTATTTAGGTAAATACTTGGTTTTATAAGCAGACCAACTTTAATGATTTAAGTACTATTTGAAGGTATGTATAACAACTAATACACAGGTTTTAAATCCAGAGACCAAAGTAAAAAAAAAAACTACAATCGATCAGCTTTTCAGTTGGAAATTCTTTCTTCATCACCCAAGGTTGTGTGATGACTTTGTTCTTTTCCAATTAATCGAAAAGTTCTGGCGAATAAAGTATTATTTATTTCCGTACTGATAAAAAAAGGCAAACGTTCTTTTTTTTCTGAATTCGCTGTCAAATTCTCTCTTAAATTGAAACGTAAATCCTCTTACCTTGAAAATAATCATGGATCCCCCTCATTCATTTAGTTTTGCTTCCCAAAGCCTTCGAAAGGTAATATTTTAGCTTTATCTCCTACCCAGCCCCTAGTCTGTTTCCCTGGAATACCCTATTACCCTACCTACTGACCTTTTTCTCTTCCCCATATACCGACCATACAGAACACACACTCAAAGATTAAGTAACAAACAAATACCTACATGGGAACATGGGATAATAAACGGCTTAAAATGTGGGCTTTGACAGTTTGTGTGCTTAAAAAAAAAAAAAAAAAAAAAAAAAAAAAAAAATTGTCGACTAGAATGTTTTCGAAAGCTTTTGTCGCAGTCTCGGCGACAAGCGACTGGAAAATTGCTGTCGACTTTTCGTTGTTCCCAGAATTTCGTGCTTGAATTCAAAAACGTTCATTACGTAAGACAAATATTTTATTTTTCTGCGAGCTCCCCCCCCCCCACTTCTATAGGTATACGTTTCTATATTTTTAAGCTCTTCTTTCTAACTACCTATGTATAATATCTTTGTATCTTTTAGCTCTCTATATTGTCTACCTCCCTCTTCCCTATTTTTACTCCTTGAAAGATGTTCCATTGACCTGTCTACTTCTAACTCCTTAATTCCTTATCCTAAAATAAAAACCTACCACAATATTTAGCGATAGTTCATAAAAAAAGCTGTACAAAATTTACTCTTTTTTGTAGGTACCCTTGGAACCACTTTCGCTTTACTTCAAGTATTTTTTACCTAGCCAATTATAAAATAAGGTAAGCCATTATCTAATTTGGGTGTCTAATATGAATCTAATTAATAATAATTCAAGTATTTTGCCATATATGGACATGAGCAGATAGGCCCAAATATTGACCAACATGAGACTTTAGATCAGGATAATGTTTTTTTTTTTTTTTTTTTTTTTTTTTTTTTTTTTCAAAATTGTCTGTACATTGCTTAGAATCGTGAAATTTTTAGTTATTCTTACTCCTTATGCATCCACGATTCCAAAAATCACATTAAAAAAATTCTGTCTGTCTGTCTGTCTGTATGTGTGTGTGTATGTTCAGTGCACTGCGGTCAAGATCTAGGTTTCGTAATCCGGGATCAATGGTTCAACAGCAAGGTAAATTGATGTAGGAGTCATAAAATGGTTAGAATATAGAGTATTTGTCTGATATCAGTTCTTACCAACCAAAGAAAGGTCGAGTTAGAAAAAAAAAATAATAATAAAAAAAAAAATAATAATAAATAAACAGACATTGAACATACGAGCATTGAACCAATTTTCCCAAATCCTATGCAAATTCCAATGTAAAGAAAGGGTCATGTGAGGTACTTCTTTGCCTTAGTGACTTATTTTCTTTAGTGACTTTTCTATCTGCAGCGAACATAAATCTTCCGTCTTTATGCCTTTTTAATTTTAAGCTATTCCCTATGAAAACTCATTTTGATATTTATTTTCACTTACGTAGGATTTTCAGATTGAAAGGCGAACTTCTGGACACGCCTTCTGAGTTGGACGCAACACACGTGTATTCTCCGCTGGACGAGGCGTTCAGGTTGGTCAGGTAGAGACGCCTGTGATCCTGATGACGGACCTCGGAGATGCTGGAAATGATCTGGCTCTGAAACAAGAAGGTGGGAGGTGTTGGTGAGAAATGGACATGTGGAGATGAAAATCCTGTTACTGAACGCGATAGAAATAGTTCACTTAGGCCGGGGGACACTAAGTGGGAATAAACTCCATTTAAGTTTTAATCTCGGTTTAAGCAATCTGATTGGATGAAATTTTTAAAAAATCAACAAATCAGATTTCCTTAATCTGAGAGTTAAACTTAAAACGTGTTTAAACTCACTTTGTGTTTAAGCAATCCCGGCCTTAGACGGCAAAATGTACTTTTAAAGCACATCCTGGCCAACTTACACCCATATTTATGAACAAAATGCTGGCTCTCAGCAAGTGCTCAAGCATCAATTCCAAACATCTGATTAGCCAAAATTTGTTTAAGACTGATCTGAGACCGAGAATTTTTGTTCATAAATACGGGTGTTAGTTATAGTCAACTTGGAAGGTAGAGCAGCCTTGTAGGTCACTTGTTCGATTCCCGTCCGGGGCAAACATTATCTCAAACAGAAAGGGTTTCGGAAAGGCTGGCTTTTTCCTATTTTCTCCTCTTTTTGATTCCGGGATGATGAGGACCTTGTTACAGTTCCCTCTATCAAACCTGTTAAAAAAGAGCATCCTGTATTTTACGCCATCAAAGGAAGGAACATTATTTACCTATGGTTAGATGGGTAAATAGGTGTACAGACGAACATACATACACACACCCATGCCATATGTGTACTTGTGTAGTACCATCATTCAAACAAAAGAGAATAGAATAATAATAATAATAATAATAATACGAGTATATGATGTAATGAAATACATTCATAGGGGACATAATCAAGAGAGAAAAAAGGATAAAGAGTGACAGAGAGGAAGGGATAAAGGAGGATAGGGAGGGAAAGTAATAGGGGAGGAAGGGAGAGAGAGAAAGTTGGGGAAAGAGAGAGAAAGAGAAAGAGAGAGAGAGTGAGAGAGTGAGAGAGAGAGAGAGAGAGAGAGAGAGAGAGAGAGAAGATGGGAAGAGCGGCGTGTGGGGAAAATAACATAAATATCAGGCTATTTTGAGAAAAAAAATGGAGTCTTAGTATATGCGGGTCAATTCCGTTTCCTGTTTTCATGTGTCTTAGTTAGGTATACGGTATAAATTAAGTATAAGGTAAATGGGTATCGAGTGCTTGACTAAAGTGCGAAATAGTAAACAGTTATGGGAGGGAGAGAGAGAGAGAGAGAAGAGAAGAGAGAGAGAGAGAGAGAGAGAGAGA
>NW_007377961.1:9883-50777 GCF_000475195.1 Diaphorina citri | reverse complement strand
TTTTTTTTTTTTTTCTTTTCACCCGATTCAATTAATCACGCCTACAGCCCGTTCTACAAATGGTGGGAAGATGGTTAAGGTGTCTCCGGAAAGGTCTCGTCGAGGAGAAGTGCCTTTTCTTGGTTTCATCTTCTTAGCACTAAAGGGAGACCCGCTAGAGAGGAAAAAGTGACTTTTAGGGGAAAATTTCAAACTTTTCGATCGAGTTGATTAATAAAGAAGTTTTGTGCGTCTCGAACGCAAATGTCTTAGTGGCCGAGCGGTTGAGCGTGTCTATTTTTACTCCTCTACTGTGATGATAAGTGTGATGGGTGGGGGTTCGAATCCCAGAGAGGTCATTTTTTTACATAATTTTTAAAAATGTTTTATGAATAGCCATAATTACTTTTTTCATAATTTTATAGTTAAAAATTACCTATTTCATAATTTTATAGTTAAAATGTTTTATCGGAACTATAAAATACAATAAATTAAATAAAAACCACTACAATATTCATCATGCCTAGTGGAATGTGGTATGAAAAGGAGGGAGAGAGAAATGCGAGAAAGAACTGAATGAGAGGGAGGAAGAGGGAGCGAAAAATTGTCAATCCATCTAGAATTACTAGAATTATGTACCTTCAAAACATAAAGACTAGTTATTTTTAGAAAAAAAAAGATCTAAAAAAGTTCCAGAATCTCTTATTAGTTATTATCAAAGATACCCATTACATAGAAAATTTCAAATGCAAAAAAAAACCACCGCAAAACGAAATTTCAAAAGAAAATCTTTTCAAAAGAAAATTTGCACCACCATTTTCGTGTTCCTGGTAAAAAGACCTTTAATTTGATATATAGGTCGACCAGGTTTGGATAAGTCCTTCTAGTTTCAGAATCTCTTATTAGTTATTATCAAAGATACCCATTACATAGAAAATTTCAAATGCAAAGAAACCCACCGCAAAACGAAATTTCAAAAGAAAATCACACAAGCAAAAGCCATTCCAAAACTCCTGAAATAGTGCTGGTCTGCTAGTTATTTTCGTAATGAGACTTTGCAAGGGCACACACTCTATTTAATGGAATATTCAGGTAGTTCGGGGACAAAAATTGCAACTCAAGCAAAAGCCATTCTAAAACTCCTGAAATAGTGCTCGTCTGCTAGTTATTTTCGTAATGAGACTTTGCAAGGGCACACACTCTATTTAATGGAATATTCAGGTAGTTCGGGGACAAAAATTGCAATACTGCAGACACCAATAAATCATACCAGGACATCCCCATTTATAGAGTACGAGTACACCTGCATGCCCTTTTGTTCAAGAGTAGAGGAGAGAAAATTACCAGGGAGTATGATGAAGCTGTCTGGATTCGGGAAGATATGACGTACACCTGCATGCCCTTTTGTTCAAGAGTAGAGGAGAGAAAATTACCAGGGAGTATGATGAAGCTGTCTGGATTCGGGAAGATATGATAAATATTCTGATGGAAACTATAGACTAGTAGAATTCTCGGTAGTTAAAGTCACAATTTGATAATATCTAATGTAATTTTCTAGGTACCTTCTTTTGATGGCATAATTATGCCAAAAGAATTCTATTACCTCATTATAAAATTTAAAAAGTAGCTCCCAAATTTCTCATTTTTTCTTATTCTCCTCCCCCACCCCAAAATGCCTATAGCAAATAAATGCCTTCAGGCACACTTCATTTGTCAAGGGTCTAGGTTTACCTTGCCCTTGGGATCAATTTAATCTGAACATGTTTTCTTTTTAGGTACTTGCTATTTTTACATTATAAAGATAGAGTTATCTCTCTTCTCTTTACCTCTCATACTCGTATCACTTTTTCCTCTTTACAAAATACTTTACATATTCAAAACTAACCTAACGTAAATAGGAGAAAATGAACCCGCATACTGGTCGCGGCAGGTGAAAACAGAACTCAGGAAAGAGGGAATGAAAAAGGAAGAATTAGACGAACGTGGACAAAACCACCGTTCGCCACCAAATACCTGAGCTGACCTACATACATAATATGCCCGATTTGTTTGCCCAATTTGTCACCGATTATTTTATGAACCAAAGACTCGAATCTAAAGAATCACAGAGAAATATTTTGGATTGCTTGGATATTATAAAGAGAAATCGCTAAAAGTTGGTATTTCATAGCACAAGAACACAAGATCAGAAGAACCCACACCAGAACAAGATAAAGTTAAAGAAGAACAAGATAAAGATAATATTGAAGATCAAAATTCATAGAAACAACTCAACTAGTACAGGCCTTGTTCATCCCACAGTAATAACAAGAATCCCCATTTCCTTGAGCTTTCATGAGGATACTTTAATGATTTCTGTAGCCCCTTCTGTTACGAGGAAAATCTTGACCGAACGTAAAAATGAGGCTTCTGCTCGTTAAAAGTATAATTGTACACCATTTTATTGAGCATTTCATTCGCCTGTAAATCAAGCTTTCCTTTATTCTCTTGTTAAGCTGTGAGATGAATGATTAGTTCTTTAACTCCTGGACATCATGGCAGGTAATAATATTAAAATAGCTCTCCCTATGATAGCTACGAGTACCAATAAAATTAGATTAGACAAAATAATTATATTAGACACGTGCATCACACCTTTAAACGTACGAGTACTAATTAAACAGGCCTTTAGATTCCTAATGGCAAGTATGCAGGTACTAGGTGTCAGTTTTCTGCTAAATACAGGTCTGTCACTGTAGGTGAAGTTTTAAAACAATATATGTACCTATGATAGTGTGTCTTATCCTTTAAACGTACGAGTACTAATTAAACAGGCCTTTAGATTCCTGATGGCAAGTATGCAGGAACTAGGTGTCAGTTTTCTGCTAAATACAGGTCTGTCACTGTAGGTGAAGTTTTAAAACAATATATGTACCTATGATAGTGTGTCTTATATCTAAATCAAGCACTAGTAAATATACTGAATCCCATAAAATGGATAGAATATAGAGTATTTGTCTGATATCAGTATCGTACCAACCAAAGAAAGGTCGAGTTAGAAAAAATAAATAAATAAATAAATAAAAATAAACAGACATTGAACATACGAGCATTGAAGCAATTTTCCCAAATCCTATGCAAATTCCAATGTAAAGAAAGGGTCATGTGAGGCACTTCTTTGCCTTAGTGACTTATTTTCTTTAGTGACTTTTCTATCTGCAGCGAACATAAATCTTCCGTCTTTATGCCTTTTTAATTTTCTCGTTCTGTTTACAAATTCTGTATTGTGTTGCATTTTCTCTCGAGATCACGTTCATTTCCCCATGTGCTGTTGTTTTTATTTTATTGCACATTATGTCAGACGTGACATACGGTGTGTTATTTCATCATAACGAATGCAAGAGATGTGCTGGAGCTGCTCAGCGCGTTATGATCCCATCTGGAGTAATGAAATTAAAGATTTGCAATTGTACAAGCAGAGGAAAAAGTTCAAGATTTTTTTTTTTTTTCACGTTTGGGACACGTTTTACTTGGGAAATTATGCAGGTAAGTAGTTTAAAGTTTTATTTGCGGATGCTGTGCGAACAAGCGGTTGAAGTGATTAAAATTAAGGAATAATGGATTTGATTGGACTTTTCTCCAGAATGTGAAGGAATAGATAATATCAAGACAATCAAGACATTCTTTAACTAAGAACAGGTGCCTCGTTGATGCTTTTGCCTCCTCTTGAAAATATTGCCACCTAAAACAGCATCATTTTCTGGAATTTCTGGAAGGAATAAAAATGAATTTGATAAGCAGCCCACCTAAGTTGTCGCATTCACCAGTGTTGTTACTTTTTCTTCTTCTTTTACATTAAACTTTTGGAAGCCTCACAAACACAGAAAATATATAAATGGCCATTTTTTTTCTGCTTACAAAAAAAAAAAAAAAAAAAAAGAAAATCTTTTCCGCTGAGAATAAATTTCCTCAACTTTTTCAACGCTCCCTTTTTCATAACTTATATCCCAGTAAAACTTTGCTCTCTCGAGCATTTTTTGCCATGGTAACTTTTTCTTCGAGTAGGTATTTGTGTATAAAAATCAAATGATAGTGGCAAGTAAGGTGCCATACAGAAACTTTAAACGTCAACAAATCCACAAGAAAACCTTAACTCTGAATACTTGAATAGTACATAATGTATTCTCTGAGGAGGGTAAACTACTAAACTCCCCAAACATTGACAGTATTTTTATACAAAAGATATATATCAAGTTGACTTTTGGGATTGCAAATTTAATCACAAGATACGAATGAATAAAACAGTGCAAAAGAGTTCAAGATAAACTTTTTTCTGTGACATCACAGTTAGGTAGCTCACAGATCATCAGAAAATGTCAATCCACCCGAAATTCAAGCATGTAACTTTCGGATTAGACATTAGACCTAAAGAGTCGACATCGACTTGTAGGTCATGGAGAGATTGGTATCCAAGTAGGTATCCATCCAACCCGATCGGCTACAATCTACCAGAAAACTTACCCCATGATACCAGTTGATATACCGGATGGGCGGGTTGGCATCCACTTTGCAGGTCAATTGAAGGTCGTCACCTTCTCGAATCTGGTCGAGATCCACATGCGTAACCGGTTTGATGGACAGTATGGGAGGATCTGAAAGTACAAGTAAACATAATTCATTAACAGATTGAATGTTTGAGAAGATAGAAGATATACATGTATGTAGAAGGGAATCATTGTGAAGGAATGACAAAATTTTGTCAATTGAAGGTCGTCACCTTCTCGAATCTGGTCGAGATCCACATGTGTAACCGGTTTGATGGACAGTATGGGAGGATCTGAAAGTACAAGTAAGCATAATTCATTAACAGATTGAATGTTTGAGAAGATAGAAGATATACATGTATGTAGAAGGGAATCATTGTGAAGGAATGACAAAATTTACAATTTTACAACATGGGACAAAAAAGCCCCCGGCCAAAACCTTGTCTTCTTTCAAAACTGAAAATTGTAAATTAAAGATCCTTCCAGGTATAGAAAACAATACACACAAGATGCACATTTTATGTAGTAGGGTACCTACACAGGTTAGGGTAGAATACATCTACATATCATATCCAGATACGGAACGTATCAAACCAATCTATTAGTGCCATACAAAAGGTAGGTAATCTCTATGTTCCCGTGTTTCTATACCTACTTTGAATGATTTGGATATTTTCTTTTCAATAGAAGGTACACACATAAAAAGGTATGAGCAGCCAAACATCACAGACATAGAGGAGTCCCAGATTTTCACCATCAGAAAACACAACACATTTTGTAATTAATATATCCAACTGGAAAAGCTCTAAAACCGCCATAGGCAGATGAGTGGAAATAATTGTTTAGTATCTATAGATTCAATTTCCACCCGTGTACCTACCTATAGGTAATGGTAAATGATATCAGATTGCACTTTTGAATGATTTGGAAATTTTCTTTTCAATAGAAGGTACATACACAAAAAGGTATGAGCAGCCAAATATCACAGACATAGAGGAGTCCCAGATTTTCACCATCAGAAAACACAACACATTTTGTAATTAACATATCCAACTGGAAAAGCTCTAAAAACGCCATAGGCAGAGTGGAAATAATTGTTTAGTATCTATAGATTCAATTTCCACCCGTGTACCTACCTATAGGTAATGGTAAATGATATCAGATTGCACTGAAATTCACATTATTTGTGAAAGACATCAGCAGAATGGTACATCTATAGCGCTAGTCTATACGTACATGCTGAGCGGAGCATCTAGTTTATAGATAGGAGATCGAACCAATATACACGGTGTCCTGTATAAAGTCCTAGCAAATTTTGTGACAGTAAATGTTATCTTGATTTTCTAGGCAAAAAAAAAAGGCCATGACGTGAAGTGGGAGAAGAAGATCACCATACTTACTGAGAGATTTATCACTTATCAGTCTACAAGGTAGTTAGGCTTGATTTGGTCAGTGTCTAATTATCATAGATATCTAATTATCATAGGTATCATAATTTGGTATCCTTTGGTAATTATTTACATTTACACCTCATCTTATTGAAATATCTTATGAACTTGTGCTAGGCAAAAAAAGGCTATGACATGAAGTGGGAGAAGAAGATCACCATACTTACTGAGAGATTTATCACTTATCAGTCTACAAGGGTTAGGCTTGATTTGGTGTCTAATTATCATAGACATCTAATTATCATAGGTATCATAATTTGGTATCCTTTGGTAATTATTTACATTTACACCTCATCTTATTGAAATATCTTATGAACTTGCCAGTTGAATTCAAACTTTTAATTCATTTTAGAAGGCACCCCGTATATGCAAGGGTTCATGGGTTTATTAAAAGCTCTGATAATGTTTTGTTTTGTTCGAAGGGCTTCCAATGTTTATGATGATGGCAATAGCTTCACTCCATACAAAACCACGTTTCTACGTGATCCACCCTCAGGTGTTATTGGTAACTGCACTTCACAGTATTCTTTTGATTTGGTAATGTTATGTACTACTATAATATACTCTGTTCAATATACATATAAGATATAAGGTATGTAGGTACTAAACCATTGTGCTATTTTGTTATGTTGTTTTCAAATGCTCGGAGTTGTCTATTAGGCAATACAATACCCTAGATTTACCCGGTTGTTTACAAAATGCCAATAAAGGCTTCAAGTTGCATCTTTGGAAAAAGTTGGATGGGCATTCGAAGCTTTTCAGCGTCAGACCTTTGTGTTAATGTAGAGCTGTCAATTTTTTGGGGGATTTGAGGGTAGACAAATACCAGAGGAAATTTCAATTGTTGGCATATCAAACTCTAGGCTTCAGGAGGAAAAATGATGTTATGACAGTGCTGAATTCGCACAAGATGCAATATTGTAGGGAATTTATTTCATGTTTTGCCTGGATCGTAAACCACATAGTGCCTTCGTATACTATAGCTTGTTTTGAAATAAAAGCAGAATATCGTGAACAAAGGAGATTAAGTTACTATCTTGTGGTGTCATTAAAAAATACAACGAGATTTACAAATGTGCCCCAATCAGTTTAATCCAAGGATGAGAGGCGGAGGAAGAGGATGTTTTAATTCCTTTTTTTTCTGTTTGACAAAAAAAGTAATATTTTACAAAGAATGGATCGGATTAAAGTGAAATAATTAAATACATTGAACATTTTGCACGAGCATTTTCTAATGAAGGAAAGTAAAAAGTGGATTATTGGTAATATAGGATGTACAAACACTCCACTTTTATCCCCTCTCTGTCTTTACCTTCCTCTGTTTTTTCTCCCTCTCATTCTCTCTTCCTCTTTCCATCTTCCACTTTACCGTAAGCGTAAGGTTGCTATCAGCGTGTTAAGCTCTGTCCACACAGAGCACATAGTTGATGCCGTCGATCGACGAGGTGAATCTATGAAGTCGAGACAGTGTACGGTTTCAATCGGCGTCGACTATCAGTCGACACAGCTAAAGATTACTATTGGGCAATACTTGGTTCTCCATACCAACATACTTATCAAACAAGGAAAAAAAACAACAATGAAAATATTATATTTCCAAAACACAAAACAACCATGTATGAAAAAACACTCTACACCCCTCCCCATGTTCATGCTGGGACTCCTTTCACTCCCAAACAACCGTCTCAGCAGTTCAGGGCATTGTAAAAATAACGGCGAAAAAGAAACTGAACCCTTGATCTTCGATGGTTGGGAATGCGAGCGACATCTTTGATAACCAAAAACAGGAGCTACTACGCCACCTAGTGGTTAACTGTGCTATTTCTGTAATTTCGCTTTAAAGGAGGGGAAATGAATGAGCTTCAGAAGAGGGGAAGGAGAAGTTTCCAAAAGGAAAAATACGAACTAGCATATTTTGAGACTTTGTCACCGAGTGACAGAAAGGAGGGTCATAAAACAGGGAAAGGGTAATAAAAGCTGTAATGGAGGAAGAGGAGGTTTTAATTCCTTTTTTTTTCTGTTTGACAAAAAAAAGTAATATTTTACAAAGAATGGATCGGATTAAAGTGAAATAATTAAATACATTGAACATTTTGCACGAGCATTTTCTAATGATTTGAGCTTTCATGAGGATACTTTAATGATTTCTGTAGCCCCATTCTGTTACGAGGAAAATCTTGACCGAACGTAAAAATGAGGCTTCTTTTCTAATGAATGAAATTTTCAAGAGAAAAATATATTTCACAAATCCTCCATCTAGCTCTTGAAAATAAAAATAATTCCAAACGTAAATTATCATTTTGAAAAATATAAATTATCGCAAATATTCATTTGTTCTTTTGTTGAGGATGCACACTTCGAGGAGCGGTTTAAGAAGTTCAAATTTGAAACCCCAAAATCAAAACATAAAATCATAAATAACCCTGTCCACTGTCCATACCCCGGAGCCAAAATTAGCAAATGATAAAATGTAAATACTCGTAAGTGGAAAATTCCAAAAATTCCAAGGGCATTTCAAAAATATTGAAAAAAAATCTCTCCTTCTAATACCGACATAAAAAGAAAGTAATACATCAATCTGATATCAAAAATATTTTTGTGATGGGCCGTACACAGCGGGCTCTATTCTGTTATCTAAAATTGAAAAAAAAAAAAAAAAAAAAAAAAAAAAAAAGTTTTTTCCCCCGCATTTTTAATTCCAACAAAATGAGAAACAGCAATAGATATAGTTATGAAAATGTTTTTACGCCCGAATTGTTTCTGCTTATCTGGAATAGCATGTTTTTATCCCTCCTGGTTTCCTGGTAATTTTGAGACCATACGATAAATGGCTAGAACACATCTGAGTCTATTTTCAAGCTGAACTCATTTCATCGAGCAATCTGATTGGCTGATTTATTAGATTAAAATTTAGCTAATCAGAAAACTTTTATCTTGCACCATACCATGTGCATCCTTGATACAAGCCTGATAGCATAGAGGTAGACATAACTTTGTAATTCTATAATATACGGCAATAAAATCTACTCCCCTATGTCCTTCCTACACCCCTCCCCATGTTCATGCTGGGGACTCTTTTCACTCCCAAACAACCGTCTCTGTCGGGGAGATGAAAATAAATAGACAGCTAGCAGTTCAGGGCATTGTAAAAATAACGGCGAAAAAGAAACTGAACCCTTGATCTTCGATGGTTGGGAATGCGACCGACATCTACTACGCCACCTAGTGGTTAACTATGTTATTTCTGTAATTTCGCTTTAAAGGAGGGGAAATGAATGAGCTTCAGAAGAGGGGAAGGAGAAGTTTCCAAAAGGAAAATACGAACTAGCATATTTTGAGACTTTGTCACCGAGTGACAGAAAGGAGGGTCATAAAACAGGGAAAGGGTAATAAAAGCTGTAAAAAAAGGTAAAAGCCTAACGTGATGGGAAAACCTGGATTGATGAAAGGATAGGGCAGGTGGGAGAAAAAAAAAAAAATCTGGTGTGAACATCACACGACTTTCCTTATCCTATTGAATAATGCTTATTTTGGGTGTTCTTGTTCTTATACCCTAACTTTTACAATATCTCTAACCGTTTAACGGTCGAATACCGCCAAAAAGCGGTCAAAAAACCGTCAACCGCAGCACCTATCTCAACCAAAAGTTTCGTGTCGCATCCTTGTCACATTTGACATCTAGGTACATACCAAATTTCAAGTCTCTAGCTCTTACTGTTCTCGAGATATTTTGTTTACAGACAGAAGGACAGACACACGGACCAATGGCTGAAACTTTGGATTTAGGCTCTGGGACCTCAAAACGTGTTTTGACACTAAAAACTGACCATCGAAAATTTGACCCGATTACATTACTTTCCTTCCTATAGGTTAAGGAAAGTAAAAAGTGGATTATTGGTAATATAGGATGTACAAACACTCCACTTTTATCCCCCCTCTCTCTCTCTCCCTCTCTTTCTATATCTTCCTCTATTTTTTCTCCCTCATTCTCTCTCTTCCTCTTCCCATCTTCCACTTTACCGTAAGGTTGCTATAAGCGTGTTAAGCTCTGTCCACACATAGCACATAGTCGATGCCGTCGACCGAGGAGGTGAATCTATGAAGTCGAGACAGTGTACGGTTTCAGTCGACACAGCTAAAGATTACTATTGGGCAACACTTGGTTCTCCGTAGCTTGAGAAGTAATTCGTGACTGTGTCTTTTAGCAGTGTATTGTATCAGTGATTGCTGGAGGGCACAGCACTAACAGCCCTTGAGGACGAAAAGGGCCAACGCTTTATAGGTACTTGGGATTAATTAAAAATATCAGTATCGGCCTAATAACAGTATAACATAAGAGCTCTAATAATAACATCAGCATTACACTCCCGGCTAAGTAGATTAAAAGCTTAAATGGAGAGAATGTGCCATATGCCACTGACCTGGCTGACCTTTGCAAAAGTTCAAGAGGACAGGGGATGTCCTGTATCCTAAAACTTTTGCGGATAACTCTTTTATTTTCAAATGAACTTTTTTTTTCATCTCAATTTTTGGCCGAACTGTAAGGAATTTAGTATCCTTAGAACGATCTAAGTTTAGGCAAGACCCTTAATTTTCATGTCGCTGCTGGTATTTGAGCACTCCCTTCGTTTTAGAGTCCAATGGCTTGGTAACTGTACTGAGTTTTTTACGAATCTTTGGACTAGAATTTTTCCTTTTCTCTCCCTTTCTTATTACTATCTATCTTTAGCATTTAAAATGTCTTATTTATGTCAGCTAGCACTAAAAACTAAAAATTCTCACTATGGCAACAGTAAAAGGCCAACGATTCCGGTTTCATAATATTTCTTAACCTACACAGTAAAAAGCTCTCCGATGATACCCTCTGTATTAGTATTATTTACTTCTACTTCTATCTAAATATAAATATAATACACTCATAGAAGTTGATCTTTTGAAATTCAGTAATATGCAGTTCCTGTTATACAAAGATTTCAGCAGGGGACATCAAAACGATGGAAGAAAAGAAAATGAGGACAGGAAATAGGGGAACAAAGAGGAGAAGAAAATTGCAAGAGACTTTTACCGAAAGAAATGGAAAGATGGAAAAAATAGAGGAAACAGGAGGGGGAAACAATTTTAGATAAAAGGTGACAACAATAAGGGTAACCTTTTAGAAAAGAACCCCCTGTGATGAAATCCAACTCAGAAGATAAAGAGATTGAACTATCACTGAAGATAAAGGGCACTCCAGAAATCTTAGTGGACACAATACACAATGTTAGACTAGTGAAGAACCCCAAAAGAGGATCAGAAAGTGTAGGACCTGTTTTATGGATGATGGGTCCATGAATATCACCAATGCAGTGAAATAGGATGTAGGACTGACTGTAGTGTAGCTGTAGACCAGGGGTTCTTAACCTTTTAGAATTGGCGGACCACTATTGATAAACCAAAAATCTCGCGGACCACTTGAGATTATGTAATCGTTGATAAGAGCGGAGTTAGGAGGAGCACGTTGTATGAAAAGAGGAAAGATTTTTTTTCTTTCTTAGGAGTATGTTATATAAAATAGAGACACGATGACTTTTTCCTTACTCACCTCTCGCGGACCACCTGAAACCTTCTCGCGGACCACTAGTGGTCCACGGACCATAGGTTAAGAATGGCTGCTGTAGACTGTTGAGTGTAGGTTACCTATACGATTCGTGTTTGGCACACTGCATACTTGCAGTACATTGTAGGCGTTCATAAAAATGAAGTTTACTTTTGTAGGTATTTTTTCATTTGAATTTTGAATGGTGCAAAAAATTACAAAATTAATTAGAAAAAAGGGTAATAATAATAATAATAATAATAATGATAAAAGCAGCAAACCGATCGTTTTTATTTTTACTGAGTAGGAATTAGGAACAGACTACTAAAATACCACTTGGTGGGGAGGTAATCTTTCTCGAGGAATGGGAAATTGAAGCAGAATAAATTGTTAGCAATAGAATTTGTAGATAACAGCTATCCCCATTGTCTCTGAAAACTGAATACTTGGAGCATACCTTCGCTTTTCTACTTGTATAGCTTATTTATAAGAACAAAACTTTGCCACAGTTTTAGCAAAGTTTTCATCCACGGGGCTAAGAAGCTCTTGGCTGGAAAATTAAGAAATTCTTAGCTATCCCCATTGTCTCTGAAAACTGAATACTTGGAGCATACCTTCGCTTTTCTACTTGTATAGCTCATTTATAAGAACAAAACTTTGCCACAGTTTTAGCAAAGTTTTCATCCACGGGGCTAAGAAGCTCTTGGCTGGAAAATTAAGAAATTCTCATTTCTAAAGACCTCACATGGTCAGAGTAATAGTTGGAGTTTCGCATATGAAAGTAGAAGGTTCGAGTCCAAAACCAAGTCGTATAATTTAGCAGATTGTATCAATCTTGTTCCTAGGAACTTAGAATCCCCCCCATGGAATTACAATTATTAAGCATATTTAAATTTAAATGCTTTCTTTATTACAAATTTCCCTCCAATTCTTCTCCAACCCACATATCCGAAGACCACAGGGTAAACTACTTCATTATTGAGGTTGGTTAGAGACCTCTTTCTAGATGACGCCTCCAAATCTCCAACTCCCAACCCTAGACTTGTCAGGTTTGGGAAGACGCCATCTTGGATTTCCAATGGTTTAGTACAGGCTCCGTCACGCCACCTAGTGGTTAGACTAATGCCCGTATTTTCTTTTAAAAGAGGGGAAATCGTCTCCGATTCCAAAAGGAATATAAACGTACATCCAACACAATAGTGCCCACTGGCACCGAACATTACTGGCATTGAAAGCGGAATAAGTTTCCCTGTGCCGAAGAGTTTCCAAAGTTAATATTAGGTACTTGTTACAATGAGAAATAATATCCAACTTGTGCAAAAGCATTCAACACGATGAAACTTTTGAATTTTCAATAGGAGATACTAATAATAATTATTACGTTATTACATTGAAAATGCTGGGAATTCGTTTTAAGACAACTTATTAGGTACTGCACGTGGTATTTTTGAGAAGGGAAGGGGTTGTGTGATATTCAAATTACTGGTAGGTGAGGATTTTTCGCAGATGAATATTTTCCAATTTGTTCTACGATTTATCCCCTTCTAAAAATCGTTGTCTTATTCCTTTTTCTCTTCCTTCGTCCTTTTGGTCTTTTGTTCTCCCCTTCCTCCCAATTCCGTGCTAAAAATAAACAATGGTTTAGTACAGGCTCCGTCACGCCACCTAGTGGTTAGACTAATGCCCGTATTTTCTTTTTAAAAGAGGGGAAATCGTCTCCGATTCCAAAAGGAATATAAACGTACACCCAACACAATAGTGCCCACTGGCACCGAACATTACTGGCATTGAAAGCGGAATAAGTTTCCCTGTGCCGAAGAGTTTCCAAAGTTAATATTAGGTACTTGTTACAATGAGAAATAATATCCAACTTGTGCAAAAGCATTCAACACGATGAAACTTTTGAATTTTCAATAGGAGATACTAATAATAATTATTACGTTATTACATTGAAAATGCTGGGAATTCGTTTTAAGACAACTTATTAGGTACTGCACGTGGTATTTTTGAGAAGGGAAGGGGTTGTGTGATATTCAAATTACTGGTAGGTGAGGATTTTTCGCAGATTAATATTTTCCAATTTGTTCTACGATTTATCCCCTTTTAAAAATCGTTGTCTTATTCCTTTTTCTCTTCCTTCGTCCTTTTGGTCTTTTGTTCTCCCCTTCCTCCCAATTCCGTGCTAAAAATAATTTAGATTTCCCAAAAAATTAATTATTATTTTATGGCCATGGTGCAAAAAGGCACAGTGGACTATGAATTGTGACAGTGATGTAATAGGAACATAATCCGTTTTATGTAGCAGATCCATACGATTAGCATGAAGCCTAATTATTTATTGATTCGTTCTGACATTATTTGAACTGTATTGTAAACCTTGATTTTCTACATATAGCGGACATTTTTGCCGCCAAAGAAAAGGAAATAAAAAGACATTTCAATCGTTCCCAGAAAGAAGAGCCCAAGTTAGTAGCAAACATAAAATAGGTCCTTCTTCCTGGGAATGATTCATTTGTTTAATTAAATTAAATCTTACAAAATAAGTTTAGTGATCTTCTACCCCCTCACCACTGCTACTTGGATTTACGACAAACAAAAATGATTTTAGGGCTCAAATGTTTGACCCTGTTGGGCTGTGAGGGTACTTTTCATGAGTAAGTTCTACACAGTTCACTGAATTACTAGACTACTACTATAACTTCATTTCAGTTATTATCAGGAGGAGAAGGAGAAGGAGGAGCTAGAATCATCATGTTCACTGAATTACTAGACTACTACTATAACTTCATTTCAGTTATTATCAGGAGGAGAAGGAGAAGGAGGAGCTAGAATCATCATGAGAACTCATTCATTATTTTCCCAACAAGTAGATTCAAAACTCTTTTCTTTTTTTCTGCAAAAAATTTCAATTAAATTTCTGTCGGAATCATTATGGTTTTATGATTTCATTCATTTTTAAAACAAATAGAAATAATATTCATGAAAACTTTTCTCCTCGATGATACTTGGAAGAAACAGCTAGATAGTATTTCATTATTGTGTGCTCTACTAATTTAGTACTATTGTTGTTTGGAGAAGCAAAAATTTGTCTGCAAAAAATTTCAATTAAATTTCTGTCGGAATCATTATGGTTTTATGATTTCATTCATTTTTAAAACAAATAGAAATAATCACAAACATTCTCTCTCTCTCTCTCTCTCTCTCTCTCTTACTCTCCAAGTTTCCTTTCTTCTCCTTTTACCTAAGACCTCTTTTCCGTACTTCTTTCTTTCTCTCTCTCTCTCTATACTTTCCTATTTTCTCTCCTACTTTCCAAGTTTCCTTTCTTTTCCTTCTACCTAGGACCTCTTTTTTACATATTATCTCTCTCTCTCTTTCTTCCTCAATTTCTGCTGCCCCTGTTTTACTCCCCGAGTTTATATTCTCCTTCTTTTTTTTTTTTTTTCTTTATTTACCCCTGTCCTAATACCCACCATTTCTTCCTCTTTCAGTGTTATCCTCTTCTATCTCTCCCTCCCCCGATATTTCTCTTTTACGCACTTTCCTTCCTTTCCTGTATATTCCTTCTACCCTCTATTTATTCTTCCACTCTCTGTCCCCTACCCTGGTTCATCTTACTTCTTACCTTTTTCGAATGATTTTCTTCGAAAATGAAATTTAAACGTAAATACCCGAACTAAATCTAAAAAAGAGCATCTCCTTCTTAGTCCCTTTCCAATACTATTTGTATTGAACTTTTTATAATAGAAAAAAAAATCACATTTTTGAGGAAGTAAATAATGGATTTCGAAAGATTTCTTTTTTCGCGAGATTAGTGTTAGGTAATTTACTGTGAATTATACCCATTTCATCGAGATTTCTGAGTAATCGAAGTGGGATGTGTGTGATGGGTGTGGTGTGTGTGTGGTGGGTGTGGTGTGTGTGTGGTGGATGTGGTGTGTGGCCGAGGTAGGGAATAATGGATTTGATTGGACTTTTCTCCATAATGTGAAGGAATAGATAATATCAAGACATTCTTTAACTAAGAACAGGTCGCCGCTATGCCTGGTTGATCCTTTGCCTCCTCTTGAAATATTGTACCTAAAACAGGCATCATTTTCTGAATTTCTGGAAGGAATAAAATGAATTTGATAAGCAGCCACCTAAGTTGTCCATTCACCAGTGTTAAACCTTTGCTCCTGTTGAAACGAAAATGAGCGGAGATACACCTTTGACTCTTTTGGGGAATAGTTATCTGGCAGAATTTATAGTTCTATAATATAACTTCTATTTACATAAGTCTAGTAAAGAAAATCCCAAATATCAATAGCATTTATTCTTTTGAGGTGGCATTTTCAATAATTTCACCAAGGAATCCAGGGATTCATTCCACATCACTGCACGTCAAGTCAATTTTGTCCTTGAGGTTTTTAGTTTCGAGTAGAAACTTCACAAATTTCGAGCAAACGTTCAGTTTTACCAACTCGAATTTTGGTGGGCTTCTATTTTGATTGATAACTTATTAGAAACATATGGGTTTGAGACCCGTCTAGACTCTACAGCAGTGTTTCACAAACTGTGTGCCGCGAAGAGATTGAAGTCTCAAGAAGTGTGCCGCGGTTATAACTTTGAGAAGCACTGATCTAGAGATTTTTTTTTTTCATAAATACTTTATCCATTTATTTGTACATATCACATCATAGGGTAATTATAATAAATTAAGAAGTTTGGAAAAATTATTCTTATTAAAGTTACCTCAATATATTATATCGATATATGTTATTAAATAATACTTACATGTTACATTTAGCCGGATGCTGTGCGTGATTGCCGGAGCGGACATGCGGCTATTTTCCGCGCGACACGTCAACTCCTTGCCGTTATCATGTGCGTCCACTTGAAGCGTTAGACTACTCACGGTTCTGTCTGCACCGTCTGTCACCTGTAAAGTAAAGATATCTGATTAGAATACTGAATTTAATATATCAGGTATAAAAGATTCTTTCTTAAAAAAAAAAAAACAAAAAAAAAAAAAAAAACTTGAGAAGTAATTCGTGACTGTGTCTTTGGGCAGTGTATTGTATCAGTGATTGCTGGAGGGCACAGCACTAACAGCCCTTGAGGACGAAAAGGGCCAACGCTTTATAGGTACTTGGGATTAATTAAAAATATCAGTATCGGCCTAATAACAGTATAACATAAGAGCTCTAATAATAACATCAGCATTACACTCCCGGCTAAGTAGATTAAAAGCTTAAATGGAGAGAATGTGCCATATGCCACTGACCTGGCTGACCTTTGCAAAAGTTCAAGAGGGCAGGGGATGTCCTGTATCCTAAAACTTTTGCGGATAACTCTTTTACTTTCAAAGGAACTTTTTTTTTCATCTCAATTTTTGGCCGAACTGTAAGGAATTTAGTATCCTTAGAACGATCTAAGTTTAGGCAAGACCCTTAATTTTCATGTCGCTGCTGGTATTTGAGCACTCCCTTCTTTTTAGGGTCCAAATCCTTGGTAACTGTACTGAGTTTTTTTTTACGAATCCTTGGACTAGAATTTTTCCTTTTCTCTCCCCTTTCTATCTCTTTCTTATTACTATCTCTCTTTAGCATTTAAAATGTCTTATTTATGTCAGCTAGCACTAAAAACTGAAAATTCTCATTAAGGCAACAGTAAAAGGCCAACGATTCCGGTTTCATAATTTCTCAACCTACACAGTAAAAAGCTCTCCGAAGATACCCTCTGTATTGGTATTATTTAATTCTACTTCTGTCTAAATATAAATATAATACACTCATAGAAGTTCATCTTTTGAAATTCAGTAATATGCAGTTCCTGTTATACAAAGATTTCAGCAGGGGACATCAAAACGATGGAAGAAAAGAAAATGAGGAGCAACAGAATTCTTCTCGGCACAGAGATCCGATAAATTACGTAGATCAAAAATATCCTTGGGTTCCACTTTCAGAAGTTACGGTTTGGCCGTTATTCCGGACCAAAGTTCCGCTAATTGGGGCTATACAGGGAAAAAGCTCAAAAGGAACTAGCGCTTCTCACGACTTTACCTTTGGCCACAGGTCGCCCAAATTTTGCAGACAGCTTCCATAATTTCGACGAGAGAAGAAGAACAGGAATATGAGAAAATCAGCCGTTCCAAGAACGAACCTTACTGTCTGTTTTATAGAGGGAACAGTAACAACAGATAGGGGGTTTGATTAGAGGGAACTGTAATTGCTAAGGTCTTATCATCATCCCGAAATCGCAGAGAGAAGAACAGGAATATGTGCAAGCCATCCGTTCCGAGAAAGAACCTTATCTGTTTAGGATAAAGTATGCCCGGGGCGGTTATCGAACCCCATACATAGATACAGATAAAGCTAGTGATAATTATATTAAACGGTGAGTTGTACCACAAATCATAACATTCAGAACTATACATGATAATAAAACATAGCCACACAGGGCGAGAGAAAAACTACTTACTTTTTAGAAAAGTTCTACCTAATTTTTTGCTTGAAATTCCAGATAAGGACTTTGTCTTGTAAGAGAGAAGAGAAGGGTATAGGGTGGGTTATGGTAGGGGTGGTACATATTACAGGGTGTCCACAGACTAATATGAGAACGCTTCCCGTTATTTGCAGGGGGAAAATACCTCTACAATATTACTTACACCTTTTTCTGACCCATGGATTCTCAGATCTTGTATGACTTGCACTGTCTTTGCTAGATAAAACTAATTTTGTGAACGCCTAGCATGTTAGATTGATTATACAATATGTAGATTGCAAAACAAAGAGTATAGGTAGGCTGGTAGTACTTTACCAGTGCAAGTTACACCGGTAATATTTTACCTTACCATCCAGTATGATGGTTAGGGAAAGCTTTAACCTGCACTGACGTGAAATTAAGAATAAGAAGAAGCAAAGGTTTCGTCTCATGGAATACCGCCAAGATATTGTTTACCCCAATATGAATACAGGGTGAACCCGAGAGTAGATCCGATAAATTACGTAGATCAAAAATATCCTTGGGTCCCACTTTCTGAAGTTACGGTTTGGCCGTTATTCCGGACCAAAGTTCCGCTAATTGGTCGCCCAAATTTTGCAGACAGCTTCCATAATTTCGACGAGAGAAGAAGAACAGGAATATGAGAGAATCAGCCGTTCCAAGAACGAACCTTACTGTCTGTTTTATAGATGGAACAGTAACAACAGATAGGGGGTTTGATTAGAGGGAACTGTAATTGCTAAGGTCTTATCATCCCGAAATCGCAGAGAGAAGAACAGGAATATGTGCAAGCCATCTGTTCCGAGAAAGAACCTGTTTAGGATAAAGTATGCCCGAGGCGGTTATCGAACCCCATACATAGATACAGATAAAGCTAGTGATAATTATATTAAATGGTGAGTTGTACCACAAATCATAACATTCATAACTATACATGATAATAAAACATAGCCACACAGGGCGAGAGAAAACCTACTTACTTTTTAGAAAAGTTCTACCTAATTTTTTGCTTGAAATTCTAGATAAGGACTTTGTCTTGTAAGAGAGAAGAGAAGGGTATAGGGTGGGTCATGGTAGGGGTGGTACATATTACAGGGTGTCCACAGACTAATATGAGAACGCTTCCCCTTATTTGTAGGGGGAAAATACCTCTACAATATTACTTACACCTTTTTCTGACCCATGGATTTTCAGATCTTGTGTGACTTGCACTGTCTTTGCTAGATAAAACTAATTTTGTGAACGCATAGCATGTTAGATTGAGTATGCAATATGTAGATTGCAAAACAAAGAGTACAGCTAGGCTGGTAATACTTTACCAGTGCAAGTTACACCGATAATATTTTACCTTACCATCCAGTATGATGGTTAGGGAAAGCTTTAACCTGCACTGACGTGAAATGAAGAATAAGAAGAAGCAAAGGTTTCGTCTCATGGAATACCGCCAAGATATTGTTTACCCCAATATGAATACAGGGTGAACCCGAGAGTAGTTCACCCTTAGTTGGTCCGGTTTACGCTTCCTTGGAATTAAACGAGAACAACCCCGATTTTCCGGACCGAAAACATTTTACAGTCTATTTTTAGAGGTTTGATAGAGAGAACTGTAAGTTTGATAGAGGGAACGAAAATTTTATCGTCCCGAAATCGAAGAAAGAAGGACGGGATAGGAGAAATAAAGCCGTTCCGAGGACGAAAATTATCTGCTTAGGATAAAGTTCGCCCCGGGCGAGAATCAAACCCGCGACCTAAAAATTACAGGGCACGCTTGCCACCCTCCAAGCTAACTAGGCTGGCTAAAATTATTAATTAAAATAAATTTATTAATTCATTCCAGGTCGTCATTAATGTAAAGCTCTCAGACAATTTATCTGTTTAGAATTCATACGAAAATATAAGAAGAAAAATGTCTCCTACTTCTTTTCATGAATGGAGTTGAAAATAAATAGTCAACCCGCTCGGTTCCGCAATTTCTTTTGAAACGGAAATTCAGAAACGCCTCATTTGAACACATGTTTTAATACACATACTAAACATATGCATACTTCGTGCATTTAATTTAATATTTTGATTAATATACGATACAGGATATGTATGTATGTATGTATGTATTGATTAATATCCTTCGAAACATCGCATCGAAGAAGGCTTTCCTATTTCTTCAAAAAAAAAAAAAAAAAAAAAAAAAACATGTTTTAATACACATACTAAACATATGCATACTTCGTGCATTTAATTTAATATTGATTAATATACGATACAGGATATGTATGTATTGATTAATATCCTTCGAAACATCGCATCGCATCGAAGAAGGCTTTCCTCTTTCTTAAAAAAAAAAAAAAAAAAAAAAAACAAAAGCTTTGTTAGGGAGTTGGCATCTCGGTTCTCTTTCCTCTTTCTTAAAAAAAAAAAAAAAAAAAATACAGCAAAAGCTTTGTTAGGCAGTTGGCATCTCGGTTCTGCAAACATTATGTGAATCAGCGTTTTTCAGACGATTTTTTTGCAAAGTTGAAATAAAAGATTAGGGGGGCGGGAAATATTACTTTGAATTTGGGTACTATAGACTACGTCACTACGGGGTTTTGAAAGGGAATCTAATTGTATTGTAAACTTATGTTCTTGTGTGTCAAGCAAGAGAGAAAAATGAATAAAATTAATTAACGGGCTGCTAAAAGTTTGGGTTGCCAAAACGACACAGCATACTTCTCAGAGACTCAGACAACATTGTTACAGTTAAAATGAGGTTCAAATGATTTTAAATTAAAATATTAAACGCTAACAAAAACTATGTTAGCACATGTAAATAAATATTAAAAAAAAAAAATCTTCTCATACTTACGGTACACTTCAATGGCAATTGTCTTGATCTGAGCCGGTATGGATGGCGTAGACTGAGCTCTACACTCGACCACAGACTGCCACAGATCTCTCGTCACCACAGGAATCAGAAGCCGATTGGTCGACTGGTCCTGGAACACTTGCTCCGTAAAGTCGTCAATCTTGGTTCCGTTCATCCACCAACTGACGGAAGGTTTGGGCCGTCCTGAAATCGAAACAAAGGTCACATGAGGATAGGTCTTTTTAATCGATGGTTTTTGAGAAAAGTTCACTTTCTTTGAAAACCGAGGTAAATTTCCAAGGACTCGGAATATTTTAGAGGGAAATGTAACAAGAGTAGATGTCCCGAAATCGAAGAGAGATGGAAGACATGATAGGAGAAAACCAGTCGTTCCGAGAGCGAACCTTATCTGTTTAGGACAAAGTTCGCTCCGGGCGGAAATCGAACCCTCGGCTTAGCGCTTACAAAGCAGACGCCTGTAACAACAATAGATGTCCCGAAATCGAAGAGAGATGGAGGACATAATAGGAGAAAACCAGCCGTTCCGAGAGCGAACCTTATCTGTTTAGGACAAAGTTCGCTCCGGGCGGAAATCGAACCCTCGGCTTAGCGCTTACAAAGCAGACGCCCTATCATCCAAGCTAACTGTGGCATCCCTCATTCTTTACATTCACCCACACCTACCTCCCTTGACAGTGCAGGACAGTTGCAGGTCGTATCCTTCGAAGTAAGGACCCGCGATATCATGCACCTCAACACCCTGTGAGTCCATTACGAATATCGAATCTGGTGGATATTCTTACATTCAACTGTACCTACCTCCTTTGACAGTGCAGGACAACTGCAGGTCGTATCCTTCGAAGTAAGGACCCGCGATATCATGCACCTCAACACCCTGTGAGTCCATTACGAATATCGAATCTGGTGGATCCACTAGAGACAGCTGGACTCGGAAATTTCTGGTTGGTGAGTCGGAAAAGTCGATTCGACATCGATAGATGCCCCTGTCTGAGTCGAGCACGTTGGCGATCATAAGTTTGCCCCCGGCGGACTTGGTGAATTTGAAGTACCATCGGCTGACGGCCATTTGTTCCGCTTGGTAAAGGTCACTGTCCCGCGCATCAAGACTGAAACCAGAAACGAAAATAATCATAGCTAGTAATGGACATCCATATAGTAGAATAGAATAGAATCGAATATACCTCGTTTATCCTGCTGTGATAGGACTGAAAAGTCCCTTTACCCCCGCAGTCTGACCAAGGTCTCTGTCTGGAGGATCTACTCCTGTCTGAAAAGAAGAGAGTAAAGAGACAAGGGAGAGAGACAGATAGTACATAAAGTTATGATAATTATGTGCCTACTACCTACATAAAATTTAAT
Organism: Diaphorina citri; assembly: GCF_000475195.1. Lineage (NCBI taxonomy): Eukaryota > Metazoa > Arthropoda > Insecta > Hemiptera > Psyllidae > Diaphorina > Diaphorina citri. Next base: position 28,544 of record NW_007377961.1, on the reverse strand, counting down.
GCCATGAATTACCTAATCAATTAAATTGAAGTGCTTCTAACAACGGTGCCTATTAAATGTTCGAATTAGATTAGAGTCCTTTTCGGTAAAAAGATGGTAGGAGCTTTTGACACCAAACATTTGCTGGTGTTTCATTTTATTATTTAGCAAACGTGTACCATAGATTATAGTATACCTAATTCTTGTTTTTAAAAATGGAGGATAAAAAGTTTCAAGTGAAAAGAGTAATAAAATATACTTATATTTGTTTATGTTCTATTTTATTATTACAGGGTGAACAATAATTAAATCGAACTGTATTCATCATGCCTATTAATTTGTATGGTAGGTATGAACTTTCTTGATTCCTATTAGGTCCCATAGGTACCTCCTATCAGTTTCAGTTCCACAAATGCAAAGTATCTAAGTGAATGTATATCAGAGAGTAGGTGATTATCTCCCTAGAAATTCTTTTCTTTTTCCCCCCTTTTGTTAAGACGTAACTCCTGAAAAATCAGGTCCGTAGGTACCTCCTATCAGTTTCAGTTCCACAAATGCAAAGTAACTAAGTGAATGTTTATCAGAGAGTAGGTGATTATCTCCCTAGAAATTCTTTTCTTTTTCCCCCCTTTTGTTAAGACGTAACTCCTGAAAAATCAGGTCCGTTCATAAATTCATCTTACAAACTAACTTTATTTATTTTTCTTCGAAACTTTCGAGCTGATCCTCCCTATATTACTGGGTATAATAGTGTAGGTATATAGATAGCATTTTTTAATCCTTATGTACCTATAGTTATTTTTAAATTTATATTGTTTTATTGCCCTTACTACCAGCTTTATATTATGAGAGAGTCATAAAAAAAAGATAAGTACTTTAGAAAAGAGGATAGCATACCTATTTTCATGAGCGAGAAAAGCACAACATAGGTAAATGAATTAGGTAGGAGTTCTCTACACTTGTAAGAGCTCAAAGAGTTGGGTGGAAGAGTATTTATGCTACAACGCGTTTAATAAACTCAATTTTAGACACATCTATCAAGATCAAACGAGTAACCCAGTTCCAAAAGTGTAAAACTCGAAAATTGAGTTATTGGTATCCCTGGATTCGTCTTTTCAAGGAAAATCGATTGGAAACATCGGCAGATTTCTAAAATGAACGGAAATTGGTGAAAGGGGTATAAAGATCGACACATAGTCGACGCCGTCGATCGACGAGACGAGGTGAATCTATGTTGTCGACGCAGTGTACGGTTTTAGTCGACATCGATCGACGGCGTCGACTATCATCAAGATCAAACATATTGCCATAAAAAAGTTAAAATGCATGTGATTAACTGACATTATAATTGGTAGGATATACTTACCAACATAATATGTAGTTACACAGATTTACATATGTATACTTGCAGTTAGAGCTCCAAAAAAAAGGGTTCCTATGGGGACTACGATGACCCAATGGGCCCCGAAAAATCGCCTCTATATGTTGAACCTGTTTGCCAAATTGTCCGCACATAGTCGACATCGTCGATCGACGAGATGATTATATATCGTCGAGGGATGATTATATATCGTCGAGGAAGTGTACAGTTTCAGACGATCGACGGCGTCGACTATGTGTGGACTGGACACAGCTCAAGACTTACCTATAGAAAGGGATTCCGGTTGTGTCCTTGAACCAAAGGATCATATTGATTTTGTCCTCAGGAGTGGGTAAGGATACGTCACATGGTAGCTCCACATTGTGGCCCTTGAGTGCCCAGACCATCACTGGAGGTGGAACTGCAATAGAGAGAAAATGGGAGTATATTGTAACAGTAAGAAAACAATAAATAGATACTTTAATTAAAAATGGGGTAAAAAAAGGAATTTTAACTGTGTTAAGTATGACTTTCAGAAATATGCTGCTCTTCCATCAACACATTTCGTAAAAATAATAATAATAAACCGAAGATTAAAGCCTAAAGTATTCACTAACCGCTTGCCGTGCTCTTGGTAAAGATACAAGTGAGTAATCCTTCACCTTCGAAGATCTTTCAAAAGTCTTTCATGTTCTTCATTACTCTTTAGGAGATAACATGTGTGGTAGATAAACAAAGTAAAGATATCATTTACAACATAAAAACATCTATGCGGCCATAAATTGTCGCCGAAAATACGTAAAAATGCATCCCCCCGCGGAAGTGTTTTGTAATATGATAAGAGATGGATGTAGCATGGGATATTTAATATTGTTACCATATTGTTTTATACGGGCTCTGATGTTTTTAAATGTTTGACAAATGTAAAGGAAAAGTGTAATAAAATTTTAATGGTGAACATACAAAACAACTGGGGTGATGAAGAGCGATGAGTCTTGTAAAAATTTGAAAGATTTGTTTCATCGAAATCTCAGATCGCTCTGTCATTAGGTAGTTAATTCAAATCTTAAAACAGTGAATTTTCGAATTATAAATAAGTTTAAAATAAAGTTCACCAACAAAGAAAACGCCATTAAGAGAGATATATAGAAAAAATTGTGAAATATTTCGGGTCTAAAACATATGCAGACTCTGATAGAGCGGAATGGAGAGCTATAAACCAATCTTAGGATTGAAACAGATGATGAGAAAAGAGACACGCTGTATACGAGCTGGTGCCTCATATGCATGGGTTACCGGAAAACAAGTCTCTCGGAAAATTCATAATTTGTCACTTTGAATTAGAAGCAAATATATTCTGATGTGGAGAAACGCCACCTGCATGTGGGCTGAAAACAAATTTTCGCTGAAAGCACGGGAAATTTGAATAGCGAGGCGTTTATCTTCCTCGCAAGAATGAAGAGATATTTGAGGTACCCGCAGATTCCCACCGAAGTGAAAGCTCTTGAATTTTGCTGTCAAAGTCAGGGCCGGAACAGGTTGGTGACAGATTTGTAAGGTCGATTTCAGAGATGAGGCAGAGCCTTTTGTAATTTTAGTTATAGGTCGTTAACTGACACCATATAATTATTGCTATATATATAAAAAAAACACGTTTTGTTGCATTCTTTGTACAAAAAATGCGATAGAATATTCAATAGTAATCCAATCTCAACTAATGTAACCAGTTTCAAGTCAATCTGTCCAATACAAGTCATTGTTGAAAATTGCCTTTCTAATGAGGCAGAGCCTTTTGTAATTTTAGTTATAGGTCGTTAACTGACACCATATAATTATTGCTATATATAAAAAAAACACGTTTTGTTGCATTCTTTGTACAAAAAATGCGATAGAATATTCAATAGTAATCCAATCTGAACTAATGTAACCAGTTTCAAGTCAATCTGTCCAATACAAGTCATTGTTGAAAATTGCCTTTCTTTTCTGTAGATCACTGATGTAAAGCACAATGGAGCTTGGAGCTAGGTAGGTATTTACATCATTCATCAACAAGTTTTTACCACAGAGTTAAAATAAGGTTAACGAGGAATAGGGTTGGTTTTAAATGGAAGGTTAAATCGGACCAGGTACATACAAAGTAGGCTTAAAATTTTAAATTGCCAATTTCTGGGGCTCAGTAAAAGTTCTAAAGGTTTTTGCTGAGGTCAGACATCTAGGTTAAGCTTTCACAGAGTTCCACTGTAGGCAAGTACTTATTCTTCGTAAATTCATAGGCGATGCCTCCATAATCTGCAACTGATATTATAAGGGTTCAAACGAAAAGCTTCTGGACTTCCACAGAAAAAAAGGTACATATAAAACTCCCGTTACAAAGTTCAAACCACCAGAGGGGTTTACACAAAGTCTTGGGTCACAAAAAGGACCTGAATAGTTCCACTGTAGGCAACTTATTCTTCGTAAATTCATAGGCGATGCCTCCATAATCTGCAACTGATATCATAAGGATTCAAAAGAAAAGCTTCTGGACTTCCACAGAAAAAAAAGGTACATATAAAACTCCCGTTACAAAGTTCAAACCACCAGAGGGGTTTACACAAAGTCTTGGGTCACAAAAAGGACCTGAAAATCCTAAAATACCTCTTGTAAATTTCCAACTCTTGTACGTTGAATTTGCCACTTTCTAACTGAAATGTATTTAGTTCCAAGCGTATGCACTATGTTGTGAAGGGTTCTTTGTGTTTGCACGAATATGAATTTAACTTGTATGCAACAAACATTAAATAACTAAATTATTTAGCTCGCGAGCAGAAAAAACATCACACATTAGGTAGATATAACTAGATATAGTTTCCCAGTTTTTTTTCTCTGGTTTTCAGCGTTTTGTGCTAGAACTCAAAAAATGCGGCTTATGAGCTCAAATTTTGACCTGAAAAAATTCCTAGGTTGACACACGTGATAACATCACACATTAGGTAGATATAACTATAGTTTCCCAGTTTTTTTTTCTCTAGTTTTCAGCGTTTTGTGCTAGAACTCAAAAAATGCGGCTTATGAGCTCAAATTTTGACCTGAAAAAATTCCTAGGTTGACACACGTGATATGTCCATGGGATTTGTTCAGAATGTGTGAAATTGTTGATGGTACATTAGCATTATAATTTGATTAGACTTTTATGTAGGGTATCATAGAGCTGCTCAGACTACCAGTAGTGTAGTCTAAAAATAAATTACAAAAGAAACTAAGTACCTATGGGTTTTAACCAAAGAGATTTCCAAGGACATCTCAGCATTGTCCACACTATTGTATGGAAGTGAAAATATTATGTACCGACATTGAATTGATTTCTTAGTATTTGGCATGGTTTTACGAATTACAAATGATGTAAACCTCCCTAGTACATCTGTATGCACTTTATCCATAAAAAAAACTAGCTTTTTTCAAGCATAGCTTATCGATGAATATATCATGGACATTATTGATAAACCGTATTTTTTTATTCATTTTATTCAATGTGAAAATATTATGTACCGACATTGAATTGATTTCTTAGTATTTGGCATGGTTTTACGAATTACAAATGTAAACCTCCCTAGTACATCTGTATGCACTTTATCCATAAAAAACTAGCTATTTTCAAGCATAGCTTATCGATGAATATATCATGGACATTATTGATAAACCGTATTTTTTTATTCAAATGACTATAAATTCCCAGAAAAACAAGAGCGGATTTCATAAAAATGAATTCCTATTGCACCAGTCTACTTTTTACCTTTAACTGTTTTTATAATTCCTGAATTCCGACCTTACTAATATTCCCTCTATGCACTTGATTCTCTGCTGTCAGTATGAGAACTGCAGTCTGCACTCCGCAGTGCCTGCACTCTGCACTCCACAGTATTTGCACTCTGCACTCCGCGCCAGTCACCAGCCGATGCCAAACCGAGAGCAACCGAAAGTTTTATTCAAATGACTATAAATTCCCAGAAAAACAAGAGCGGATTTCATAAAATGAATTCCTATTGCACCAGTCTACTTTTTACCTTTAACTCTGTTTTTATAATTCCTGAATTCCGAGCTTACTAATATTCCCTCTATGCAATTGATTCTCTGCTGTCAGTATCAGAACTGCAGTCTGCACTCTGCAGTGCCTGCACTCTGCACTCCACAGTATTTGCACTCTGCACTCCGCGCCAGTCACCAGCCGATGCCAAACCGAGAGCAACCGAAAGTAAAATAAATTTTATTTTATAAATAATAAAATTCTGTGTTGGAGTAAGTTTGTGTTATCAGGGACCACGCACCACTTGCTTCGAGCTTTTGCTTTTCGTTTTATCTTGGCATATTACCTAGAAAGAGAGACGTACTTTCCTTACAGTCATTAGAAGAAAGTGCTGGAGCGGAGAGCTCACAAGTTAGACATTCTTTTTATCTTCAATTCTGAGGTTCCTTGTGTTTGAATTCAGTGAATAAAATAATTTTTCACAATTTCCTCTGTATCATTTCATGAAAGAAAGTGCCTCCTTAGTTAACACTACCTACTTAAATAACCGTTGTCGAATTTCTAAGAAAGGCATGGACTATTCTCAAGATTGACGTTCGTTCATGTATTGGAGATTGTTATTACCGACCATTTAGCTCATAAATTATGAATAAAAGAAGCCATTAACAGTAATGTAAATCATGCAATGCATACTCCTGGCTCCTGTTGCAAAAATCCAGCCGTAAATATGGCAGAGGGAAGATAATGAAGGATTTAGAGGAGGAAAAGAGGGATATAATGACATGGGAGAAATGGTAAAAGGTCAGGGATATAAAGGGGAAAGAAGCGGTAGACGAGGGGAAATGAATGATAAGGTGGGGGAGAAAACTGCATTGTTATTTACTTAACCTGTTCCATTTGCTGAAGATGATGCAATATGCAAAATAAATGATGCTGAGTATATGTATACTTAGTTATACCTACCTCCAAATCTGGCATCATATTCTAAAACATATAAATAATAATGTAGGTATCTACCTCATCTAGATGAACTAGGTACATATAGTTTGTTGCTTACACGTTGGCAAAGTTTTTAAAACTCTCTCGAGCTTTGTCCATAGAGGGTAAAGTCCAAAGAAGTGACTAACAAAACAAGATTCGCCAGATCACCGATATTGTCACCTGGTCAAACCACCGATATTGTCACCTGGTCAAACCACCGATATTGTCACCTGGTCAAACCTGACCTGAAAAATTCTAATAGAATCTCTTCTGATATTATGTCTTCCGAACAAAATATGCTGACAACTTTCTATGAAAGTACCATAGCCAAATACGTTTAATTCATACTTAGATGAAGCTAGAGCATAATACCCATCATCACTTGGTCGTCTAAATATGCACAGGATGATGTTCTAAGAATATTCGATTACGAAAATGGAATTATGAAGCGGAGAATTTCGAATGGAATCAAATGCAAGCGGGGCCCGTCCCTCCGGGAATTTTTCGATCTTGGGTAAAGAAAATCAGTATTTATGTACTTACCTATTTTATTTATTATTCAGTTTTTATTATTATTCTTGATTTTATTTTTTGATTTTACTTTCATGTAATGATTTGAAATCAAGACTAGAGCCCGTTCTCCCTTTATTCCCAAAATAATGTTTAAGTCACCCATTTATTGGCCTTCCTCGGCGTAGCTTAACATAGGTGACGCTAAAACCGGTCTTAAATGATCGACTGAAGTGTTATTATAGATAGCATTTTTTAATCCTTATGTACCTATAGTTATTTTTAAATTTATATTGTTTTATTGCCCTTACTACCAGCTTTATATTATGAGAGAGTCATAAAAAAAAGATAAGTACTTTAGAAAAGAGGATAGCATACCTATTTTCATGAGCGAGAAAAGCATAACATAGGTAAATGAATTAGGTAGGAGTTCTCTACACTTGTAAGAGCTCAAAGAGTTGGGTGGAAGAGTATTTATGCTACAACGCGTTTAATAAACTTAATTTTAGACACATTCATCAAGATCAAACATATTGCCATAAAAAAGTTAAAATGCATGTGATTAACTGACATTATAATTGGTAGGATATACTTACCAACATAATATGTAGTTACACAGATTTACATATGTATACTTGCAGTTAGAGCTCCAAAAAAAAGGGTTCCTATGGGGACTACGATGACCCAATGGGCCCCGAAAAATCGCCTCTATATGTTGAACCTGTTTGCCAAATTGTCCGCACATAGTCGACATCGTCGATCGACGAGATGATTATATATCGTCGAGGGATGATTATATATCGTCGAGGAAGTGTACAGTTTCAGACGATCGACGGCGTCGACTATGTGTGGACTGGACACAGCTCAAGACTTACCTATAGAAAGGGATTCCGGTTGTGTCCTTGAACCAAAGGATCATATTGATTTTGTCCTCAGGAGTGGGTAAGGATACGTCACATGGTAGCTCCACATTGTGACCCTTGAGTGCCCAGACCATCACTGGAGGTGGAACTGCAACAGAGAGAAAATGGGAGTTCATTGTAACAGTAAGAAAACAATAAATAGATACTTTATTTAAAAATGGGTAAAAAAAGGAATTTTCATAACTGTGTTAACAGGGTGTCTACCAGTATGACTTTCAGAAATATGCTGTTCTTCCAACAACATATTTCGTTAAAAAAAAAAAAAAAAAAAAAAAAAAAACGAAGATTAAATCAACACAAACATGTATATTTTTTTATGTAAAATTATACATACGAGGGCAGGTACCTATAGATATGTGCATATTAAGATTTACTACTTACATGCAAATACAGGGTGATGTCAAAAGTAGAATGATGGTTTGATGAAATTTCCATCATTTCATGAACGTTCCATGAACAATAAATAATGTCATTGTATACTTGTGCCCAGTTTTCAAAAGGTCTGTTTTTCATTCCGACGTGGGTGCGATGCGAACCCGACGCGTGTTTTTCATTCCAATTCCCCTACTTTAGCGTCAACGCTGCGTCTTAAATCCCTGATGCGAGTCTCGAGTAGCTTCAGGTTCCGCCATATTGTAATTGTATTGAGGGAAATGAAAAAAATGTTTCGTAATTTCTCCACTAGATGTCGTCATGTTTGTTGAATTTCCACTACATATTACAGGGTGTCCACAGACTAATATGAGAACGCTTCCCCTTATTTGTAGGGGGAAAATACCTCTACAATATTACTTACACCTTTTTCTGACCCATGGATTTTCAGATCTTGTGTGACTTGCACTGTCTTTGCTAGATAAAACTAATTTTGTGAACGCATAGCATGTTAGATTGAGTATGCAATATGTAGATTGCAAAACAAAGAGTACAGCTAGGCTGGTAATACTTTACCAGTGCAAGTTACACCGATAATATTTTACCTTACCATCCAGTATGATGGTTAGGGAAAGCTTTAACCTGCACTGACGTGAAATGAAGAATAAGAAGAAGCAAAGGTTTCGTCTCATGGAATACCGCCAAGATATTGTTTACCCCAATATGAATACAGGGTGAACACGAGAGTAGTTCACCCTTAGTTGGTCCGGTTTACGCTTCCTTGGAATTAAACGTGAACAACCCCGATTTTCCAGACCGAAAACATTTTACAGTCTATTTTAGAATCGAACCCGCGTCCTAGAGATTACAGGGCACGCTTGCCACCCTCCAAGCTAACTAGGCTGGCTAAAATTATTAATTAAAATAAATTTATTAATTCATTCCAGGTCGTCCATTATTAGGAGAACGAGACCTTACACGGTCCTCCAGTGTCCCTCGTTCTAGGGGAGGTGAACCCAAGACGGCCACATCTGATATTCGACACTGGAGAGAATGTAACGGTGTTATCTTTCCCAAGTAATTTTCTCTTGTTCGTCACACTCCATTACATTCCACAAACATTCTCTCTTTCTCTTTCTCTCTCTCTCTCTTACTCTCCAAGTTTCCTTTCTTCTCCTTTTACCTAGGACCTCTTTTCCATATCTCTCTCTCTTTCTTCCTCAATTTCTGCTGCCCCTGTTTTACTCTCCGAGGTTATATTCTCCTTCTTTTTTATCCTCTTTTTTTTTCTTTATTTACCCCTATTCTTATACCCACCATTTCTTCCTCTTTCAGTTTTATCCTCTTCTATCTCTCCCTCTCCCGATATTTCTCTTTTACGCACTTTCCTTCCTTTCCTGTATATTCTTTCTACCCTCTATTTATTCTTGCACTCTTTGTCCCCCTACCCTGGTTCACCTTACTTCTTACCTTTTTCGAATGATTTTCTTCGAAAATGAAATTTAAACATAAATACCCGAACTAAATCTAAAAAAGAGTCCTTCTTAGTCCCTTTCCAATACTATTTGTATTGAACTTTTTATAATAGGAAAAAAAATCACATTTTTGAGGAAGTAAATAATGGGTTTCGAAAGATTTCTTTTTTCGCGAGATTAGTGTTAGGTAATTTACTGTGAATTATACCCATTTCATCGAGATTTCTGAGTAATCGAAGAAGGAATACAAATTGAAAATTTTGATTGAAATCGACGTGGAATTTGGCGCTGATCAAATGAGGGTTTCCTACGGCCCAACGTGGATTACAAACGGCAATCATGTCTGCAGAATGTCGGCATCAAATTCAGAAGACAAGTACCTATAACCTATAAGTAAGTTCTACGGCGGTAGTTTTTGAAAAAAAAAAAAAAAAAAAAAAAATCACGATAACAAAAAACACATCTCAGAATTGGAATCCTAGAGAACTTATTATTAATTTATACCCAGACCCCTAACTGGCACGAGCCTAGGTTTTTATTCTACGGCACCAAGAAAGCCATAAATTATACCCTTACCGTGACAAAGGAATGTTTGATGGTGTCTCCATCTAGGAACCAAGTTATGTTGGCGGCAGGAACCGAACCCACGCTCTCGCAGTGAATCTGATGAGATCTGCCCACCGAGAGCTCTCGACTGTCGTTCTGGACGATTTTGATCGTCAGAGGTTTCACTGAAACAGATAAGATTGGATATATAGAAACAGAGAAGATTAGACATAATACTCGTAGTAATAATGTCATTTATTTGTAATATGATTTTCATTTTACCATTAGAACATTAGACATTATTTGAACTGTATTGTTAACCTTGATTTTCTACATATAGCGGACATTTTTGCCGCCAAAGAAAAGGAAATAAAAAGACATTTCAATCGTTCCCAGAAAGAAGATCATAAAGGTCACTGTCCCGCGCATCAAGACTGAAACCAGAAACGAAATATACATAGCTAGTAATGGAAATCCATATAGTAGAATAGAATAGAATCGAATATACCTTGTTTATCCTGCTGGGATACGACTGAAAAGTCCCTTTTACCCCTCAGTCTAACCAAGGTCTCTGTCTGGAGGATCTACTCCTGTCTGAAAAGAAGAGAGTAAAAAAGACAAGGGAGAGAGACAGATAGTACATAAAGTTATGATAATTATGTGCCTACTACTTACATAAAATTTAATGCCATGAATTACCTAATCAATTAAATTGAAGAGCTTCTAATAACGGTGCCTATTAAATGTTCGAATTAGATTAGAGTCCTTTTCGGTAAAAAGATGGTAGGAGCTTTTGACACCAAACATTTGCTGGTGAAAAAATTTGTATTTTCGGTAGGAAGTTTGGTGTGTTTTTGCTCGAGTGACTGCAGGACTGAAATGGGTATGTTGCATTTGGATACTTTTACCTGTAACGTTCATCTAAGTGTCTGGTTTTGTCCTGATATAAATGGGGTGAACTTTCTGGTGGTCTATGGTCCGTCTTAGTCATATGGGTCAAAAATCGAATAGGGTTAACTTTTGTCAAGTCTAAAAAGAATTAAATTACCTTTTAGTGCCCAATCCCATACCTATAGCATTTGTACAAACTGGCTAGTTAAATTATATATTTATATAGTATATTTACTTTCTATTACATTATTTTATTAATATTAATAGTGTGCAATCATTTCATCAAAAATTTGTATTTTCGGTAGGAAGTTTGGTGTGTTTTTGCTCGAGTGACTGCAGGACTGAAATGGGTACCTATGTTGCATTTGGATACTTTTACTTGTAACGTTCATCTAAGTGTCTGGTTTTGTCCTGATATAAATGGGATGAACTTTCTGGTGGTCTATGGTCCGTCTTAGTCATATGGGTCAAAAATCGAAAAGGGTTAACTTTCGTCAAGTCTAAAAAGAAATAAAACAACTTTTAGTGCCCAATCCCATACCTATAGCATTTGTACAAACTGGCTAGTTAAATTATATAGTATATTTACTTTCTATTACATTATTTTATTAATATTAATAGTGTGCAATCATTTCATGACTTAGCTCTAAGTAAACAAAATTCTTCATTACTTTGCCCTCTTATTACGCTGAACACTTCATTTCAGCATCTCGAAATAAATTCAAAGAAACGGAAGATGAAATCTGAAGAACATTTTGTGACTCTCACTTCCAGATTTCTGCAATCTGATGTGTACTCACAAATTTGAAAGAAAAGTTTTCAAACTTGCTTCCAGAGTAGGAGGAAAGAGAAAAAACTTCGTAATAAATAAAAATTAATCCAATTCATTTAAAACAACATGAAGATAAAATAATGTTCTTGTAAAATAATAATGAAAGTTTGAACTTGTAATGCTGTCGTTACAGTTGTCTGAGTTTTGCTTCCATACCAGACATGGCTTGCTTTTACAAGTCTTTTCCCTTGCTATGTCTCTTCTCTTTAACAAGTTCTTTCTCTTGTATTTAAAATTCCAACCCATTTCATTGCTCTCTTCTCTTTAATACTCTCTTCCGAACTCTTATATACGAGTGTGAACTTCCCTTTTCGTCTCTTCTATAGCTCTTTTCAATTTTTCTTCCCTTTTAGCAGCTCTTCTCTGTAACTCGAATCCCCGCTTTAGTTCTTCTCTCCATTTCTCCTTTTCTCTTTTACTAAGTTGCTTCTCCAAATTTTCTTTCAGACTGATGCTCTCTTCTTTTCCAAATTTTCGTCAATTCTCGTGACTGTTGTTGGGGGGTCAAACCAGGGAACCAGAGATGCTGTTGTATTTGAAAAACAAATGAGGCACTTTTCTACGATTTTGCTACTACTCCTTCATATGAAATTTAAATTATGTATGTATGTAAGTAGCTTAAAATGGTATCTACAGCACCATCCTTTTCATAAATGGGCCCCAAAAACTTTCAAAGTTCTGAAAGATCTCGAAAGTTGATTTAAAATGTAGGTAAAATGTTAAAAATATTAGACATAGGTACCACTAATGACCTAATTTCCCTTCTCTTGTATTTAAAATTCCAACCCATTTCATTGCTCTCTTCTCTTTAATATTCTCTTCCGAACTCTTACATACGAGTGTGAACTTCCCTTTTCGTCTCTTCTATAACTCTTTTCAATTTTTCTTCCCTTTTAGCAGCTCTTCTCTGTAACTTGAATCCCCGCTTTAGTTCTTCTCTCCATTTCTCCTTTTCTCTTTTATAAAGTTGCTTCTCCCAATTTTCTTTCTGACTGATGCTCTCTTCTTTTCCAAATTTTCGTCAATTCTCGTGACTGTTGTTGGGGATCAAACCAGGGAACCAGAGATGCTGTTGTATTTGAAAAACAAATGAGGCACTTTTCTACGATTTTGCTACTACTCCTTCATATGAAATTTAAATGTATGTATGTATGTATGTAAGTAGCTTAAAATGGTATCTACAGCACCATCCTTTTCATAAATGGGCCTCAAAAACTTTCAAGTTCTGAAAGATCTCGAAAGTTGATTTAAAATGTAGGTAAAATGTTAAAAATATTAGACATAGGTACCACTAATGACCTAATTTCCCTCAACATCTCTTTTCTCCGTGCACGTTTAAGTTCAATGTCTGCTGAGAGAACAAGGATCGATACCAAAATGGAATTAATGAAAAGGAAAAGAAAAAAAAATCCTGACTTGGTTTTCAAAATGATAAATTGTAAAAAAGTTCGCACATACCAGAGAAACGTTGGCTGAAGCAATCTGAAGCATACATAAATAAATTTATAACTAAAATCTTAATTTAAAATCAATACTGACTGTAATAAATCTAAACTTTGAGATGGAAAATAATTTTCCGTAACACAAACATGTATATTTTCTATGTACAATTATACATACGAGGGCAGGTACCTATAGATATGTGCATATTAAGATTTACTACTTAGGTACATGCAAATACAGGGTGATGTCAAAAGTAGAATGATGGTTTGATGAAATTTCTATCATTTCATGAACGTTCCATGAACGATAAATAATGTCATTGTATACTTGTGCCCAGTTTTCAAAGTATACCAAAATAGCATACCAGATAGTCTAATCATTTGCCTACATTAATGTCTATTGTTCAATTGGCAGACTTCATTTCAAATTGACGTCATACTTCTCATTATAAGTCGGGTACATACTACATACTCGTATGGACTTTCTTCAATAAACTAGATTGAATTTTCCGCATTTTAGTAATGTGGGCACTTTTGTTAATGCTTGAAATGAATGTGTCTGGGACACCATCCCGTATATCATGTAGGTACATTAATGTAAAGCTCTCAGACAATTTATCTGTTTAGAATTCATACGAAAATATAAGAAGAAAAATGTCTCCTACTTCTTTTCATATACCAAAATAGCATACCAGATAGTCTAATCATTTGCCTACATTAATGTCTATTGTTCAATTGGCAGACTTCATTTCAAATTGACGTCATACTTCTCATTATAAGTCGGGTACATACTACATACTCGTATGGACTTTCTTCAATAAACTAGATTGAATTTTCCGCATTTTAGTAATGTGGGCACTTTTGTTAATGCTTGAAATGAATGTGTCTGGGACACCATCCCGTATATCATGTACATTAATGTAAAGCTCTCAGACAATTTATCTGTTTAGAATTCATACGAAAATATAAGAAGAAAAATGTCTCCTACTTCTTTTCATGAATGGAGTTGAAAATAAATAGTCAACCCGCTCGGTTCCGCAATTTCTTTTGAAACGGAAATTCAGAAACGCCTCATTTGAAACATGTTTTAATACACATACTAAACATATGCATACTTCGTGCATTTAATTTAATATTGATTAATATACGATACAGGATATGTATGTATGTATGTATGTATTGATTAATATCCTTCGAAACATCGCATCGAAGAAGGCTTTCCTATTTCTTCAAAAAAAAAAAAAAAAAAAAAAAAAAAAAAAAAAAAAAAAAAAAAAAAAAAAACTTTGTTCAGGGCCGATTGGTCGACTGGTCCTGGAACACTTGCTCCGTAAAGTCGTCAATCTTGGTTCCGTTCATCCACCAACTGACGGAAGGTTTGGGCCGTCCTGAAATCGAAACAAAGGTCACATGAGGATAGGTCTTTTTAATCGATGGTTTTTGAGAAAAGTTCACTTTCTTTGAAAACCGAGGTAAATTTCCAAGGACTCGGAATATTTTAGAGGGAAATGTAACAAGAGTAGATGTCCCGAAATCGAAGAGAGATGGAAGACATGATAGGAGAAAACCAGTCGTTCCGAGAGCGAACCTTATCTGTTTAGGACAAAGTTCGCTCCGGGCGGAAATCGAACCCTCGGCTTAGCGCTTACAAAGCAGACGCCCTATCATCCAAGCTAACTGTGGCATCCCTCATTCTTTACATTCACCCACACCTACCTCCCTTGACAGTGCAGGACAGTTGCAGGTCGTATCCTTCGAAGTAAGGACCCGCGATATCATGCACCTCAACACCCTGTGAGTCCATTACGAATATCGAATCTGGTGGATCCACTAGAGACAGCTGGACTCGGAAATTTCTGGTTGGTGAGTCGGAAAAGTCGATTCGACATCGATAGATGCCCCTGTCTGAGTCGAGCACGTTGGCGATCATAAGTTTGCCCCCGGCGGACTTGGTGAATTTGAAGTACCATCGGCTGACGGCCATTTGTTCCGCTTGATAAAGGTCACTGTCCCGCGCATCAAGACTGAAACCAGAAACGAAATATACATAGCTAGTAATGGAAATCCATATAGTAGAATAGAATAGAATCGAATATACCTTGTTTATCCTGCTGGGATACGACTGAAAAGTCCCTTTTACCCCTCAGTCTAACCAAGGTCTCTGTCTGGAGGATCTACTCCTGTCTGAAAAGAAGAGAGTAAAGAGACAAGGGAGAGAGACAGATAGTACATAAAGTTATGATAATTATGTGCCTACTACTTACATAAAATTTAATGCCATGAATTACCTAATCAATTAAATTGAAGAGCTTCTAATAACGGTGCCTATTAAATGTTCGAATTAGATTAGAGTCCTTTTCGGTAAAAAGATGGTAGGAGCTTTTGACACCAAACATTTGCTGGTGCTGCAATTGAACACATTCTCTGTATTAGGGCGCTGCGCTGTATCATTGTACCTATCTGCTTTTGCTTCTACTGTTCCTCTACACTCTACAGTTATCTACCTCTATTTTCTACTGTTCCTCTATAGTTATCTACCTCTATTTTCTACTACAGTCTGTACTGTTTTCCTGCGGTATCTGTCAGTCACTATTATGGTACTTTACTATCTCTCTCTCTCCTGTTTGAACTTCATCCTCTTGCATTACAATACATAGTTCGGTACGGTACGTGTGTGTGTGTGTTTTTTTGTCCTCACCTTTCCTTCACTCTCCTCCTCTCTTCTTCTTTTTTTCTTCTTCTTCTTCCTTCTCTCTCTCTTACCTCTTTTTCTCTCTCTCTCCAGTTTCTCTATCATTATTTTTCTGGCGCCATTCCAACAAAAAAATCTTCTTTCATTTCTCTGTATTAGGGCGCTGCGCTGTATCATTGTACCTATCTGCTTTTGCTTCTACTGTTCCTCTACAGTTATCTACCTCTATTTTCTACTGTTCTACTACAGTCTGTACTGTTTTCCTGCGGTATCTGTCAGTCACTATTATGGTACTTAACTATCTCTCTCTCTCCTGTTTGAACTTCATCCTCTTGCATTACAATACATAGTTCGGTACGTGTGTGTGTGTGTGTGTGTGTGTGTTTTTTTTTTTGTCCTCACCTTTCCTTCACTCTCCTCTTCTCTTCTTCTTTTTTTTCTTCTTCTTCCTTCTCTCTCTCTCTCTTACCTCTTTTTCTCTCTCTCTCCAGTTTCTCTATCATTATTTTTCTGGCGCCATTCCAACAAAAAAATCTTCTTTCATGTTTCTCCTATTATTCTCTTTTCCCTAATCCTGTTTATCCTCATTATATTATTGTCCTCCATCTCTCTTCTTCTCTAGGTGGGTACTTCAGACACTTTATCACCTCTCTCACTCTATTTACATATCGTAAAGAATGATAAGGTGAACTCTCTCTTGAATTGCTCTCCTTGTCTACCTGGGAGTGAAATTATTACTTGACTCTGTTCTCTAGAGGGGAGAGAGGGAGGGAGAGAGAGACAGAGAGAGGGAGAGAGAGAGAGGAGAGAGAGAGATGACAGAAAAGGGAGAGAGACATGTTGAAAATTCAGACTAATTATGCGATGGGTCACACTTTGTTCAGGATTTAATTAAGTTAATCATCATGTTAAATACAGAGTTGAAACTTTTGGATTGGTTGGATTCAGACTGTACAAGTATGTAAAAATGTATGTCAGGTTCACCATAGGCACACACAGGTAATAGAATGGTTGAAAAGTACCCAAAAGTTCCAAACGTTCACCAGCAGCGTTAAGTTTTTGAACAAACAGAAAAGGGACTTTAGGGTTCCCAAGGAAGAGGAAGATTATTAAGAGAGATTAATACAGAGTTGAAACTTTTTGATTGGTTGGATTCAGACTGTACAAGTATGTAAAAATGTATGTCAGGTTCACCATAGGCTAACACAGGTAATATAATGGTTGAAAAGTACCCGAAAGTTTCAAACGTTCACCAGCAGCGTTAAGTTTTTGAACAAACAGAAAAGGGACTTTAGGGTTCCCAAGGAAGAGGAAGATTATTAAGAGAGATACATAGAAAAAATTGTGAAATATTTCGGGTCTAAAACATATGCAGACTCTGATAGAGCGGAATGGAGAGCTATAAACCAATCTTAGGATTGAAACAGATGATGAGAAAAGAGACACGCTGTATACGAGCTGGTGCCTCATATGCATGGGTTACCGGAAAACAAGTCTCTCGGAAAATTCATAATTTGTCACTTTGAATTAGAAGCAAATATATTCTGATGTGGAGAAACGCCACCTGCATGTGGGCTGAAAACAAATTTTCGCTGAAAGCACGGGAAATTTGAATAGCGAGGCGTTTATCTTCCTCGCAAGAATGAAGAGATATTTGAGGTACCCGCAGATTCCCACCGAAGTGAAAGCTCTTGAATTTTGCTGTCAAAGTCAGGGCCGGAACAGGTTGGTGACAGATTTGTAAGGTCGATTTCAGAGATGAGGCAGAGCCTTTTGTAATTTTAGTTATAGGTCGTTAACTGACACCATATAATTATTGCTATATATAAAAAAACACGTTTTGTTGCATTCTTTGTACAAAAAATGCGATAGAATATTCAATAGTAATCCAATCTCAACTAATGTAACCAGTTTCAAGTCAATCTGTCCAATACAAGTCATTGTTGAAAATTGCCTTTCTTTTCTGTAGATCACTGATGTAAAGCACAATGGAGCTTGGAGCTAGGTAGGTATTTACATCATTCATCAACAAGTTTTTACCACAGAGTTAAAATAAGGTTAACGAGGAATAGGGTTGGTTTTAAATGGAAGGTTAAATCGGACCAGGTACATACAAAGTAGGCTTAAAATTTTAAATTGCCAATTTCTGGGGCTCAGTAAAAGTTCTAAAGGTTTTTGCTGAGGTCAGACATCTAGGTTAAGCTTTCACAGAGTTCCACTGTAGGCAAGTACTTATTCTTCGTAAATTCATAGGCGATGCCTCCATAATCTGCAACTGATATTATAAGGGTTCAAACGAAAAGCTTCTGGACTTCCACAGAAAAAAAGGTACATATAAAACTCCCGTTACAAAGTTCAAACCACCAGAGGGGTTTACACAAAGTCTTGGGTCACAAAAAGGACCTGAAAATCCTAAAATACCTCTTGTAAATTTCCAACTCTTGTACGTTGAATTTGCCACTTTCTAACTGAAATGTATTTAGTTCCAAGCGTATGCACTATGTTGTGAAGGGTTCTTTGTGTTTGCACGAATATGAATTTAACTTGTATGCAACAAACATTAAATAACTAAATTATTTAGCTCGCGAGCAGAAAAATAACATCACACATTAGGTAGATATAACTATAGTTTCCCAGTTTTTTTCTCTAGTTTTC
>NW_007377961.1:0-9824 GCF_000475195.1 Diaphorina citri | reverse complement strand
AAAAAAAAAAAACGAAAAAAGACCGAACGGTGGAGGAGAACCCCACCTGAACGATTTGTATGCCTTTGTTAAAGCCATACTAAAGAGAAGAAAGTTCTTAAGAAATGAATAGGTAATAAAGTGAAAAACTCAACTTACCATTATAAAGCTGTAGAAGTAGGTGATAGGTACATTAATTTGTTCATTTCAAACTTTTTAGGTAGGTAGGTAACAATAATTATTTTAGAGAACAGCACTTCACATTCCTATAGTAGACTAGTAGAACTGTTTAATGTGTCTTTTTTTTAAATTATTTAAGTTTAAAGGAGCTTTTATTTCAGATGGATTTACTTAAATTCCATTATCTATTAATAATTTTCTTATTATGTTTATATCTAACTACTAACTACTGAAAATTTGAATTTTTCGCTCTCGGTTTTGTTTACTTTTGTCAAATCATAACGTGCATAGCATATGGATACGTTATGATCAAATATCATAACTTTAGATACGTTAGGATCAAGGATTTTACATATCATTTCATGAAAGAAAGTGCCTCCTTAGTTAACACTACCTACTTAAATAACCGTTTTTGTTGTCGAATTTCTAAGAAAGGCATGGACTATTCTCAAGATTGACGTTCGTTCATGTATTGGAGATTGTTATTACCGACCATTTAGCTGAATGCATCCTAGGAAGCATTGAGAACTGTAAGAAACAAACGCTTACATACCTACATACATATCAAAATAATGCGATTAATCAGTGACGATGTCAAGCCTTCGAACGAGGGTATCTGGACTTCTTTTAAAAAGCTCTTTTTCTTTCGGAAATTCGGAAGTTAACAATAATGAAAAAACGATAAAAAGTTGGACTTTTATTAGCTCCGAAAACAAACAGAACAAAAGCAGCTCCTTTCCTAACGTAGTCCTTCCGGTATTACGAAGAAAATCAATTTCAATAAATAAAGCCAGAAGTCTGGACTGGGAAATGGGGCTCAATGGTGAAACAATAATATTGAGAAGAATAAAAGTAGGACGGGGAGGATAAATGGGGAATTATACTCCCTATGGGATTGTTAATTTTGATTATTATTGTTGGGAAAAAAAAGTGGCAATTAGTTGCAGATCATTACAATTTTATTGTTACCCCTTTTCCTTTCCTTTTTTACGGCTCAGAAAAGGTTTTTTTCCATTTTATTATTTAGCAAACGTGTACCATAGATTATAGTATAATTCTTGTTTTTAAAAATGGAGGATAAAAAGTTTCAAGTGAAAAGAGTAATAAAATATACTTATATTTGTTTATGTTCTATTTTATTATTACAGGGTGAACAATAATTAAATCGAACTGTATTCATCATGCCTATTAATTTTGAGAAAGTTAATCATAAGGTTAAAGATGAAGCAGGGAGGGAGAACGGAACGGATGTAAAATTGTAATCAACACACGTATTATTTAGGTTAAACCTACATTTATTTATAATTAAGCACCTAATTTAGCAATTATCTTGAGAAAGTTAATCATAAGGTTAAAGATGAAGCAGGGAGGGAGAAGGGAACGGATGTAAAATTGTAATCAACACACGTATTATTTAGGTTAAACCTACATTTATTTATAATTAAGCACCTAATTTAGCAATTATGTGAGAGTAATAAATATTTAAGTAGGGGTAATTAGTAATTAGGCCAAGCTGAGGTCTTGGTGATGAAAATTTTCTCAAGGATACTTTTGAAAGGACTTCCGATTCACCACTGTAATTTCTCATTCAAGTTAGTTACTAAATCGGTGAACTCTACAACTTGTACAACACGTTTATACAGTTAGCTTCCCAAACGAAATGAAAAATTTGCCAGTGGTGAATCCAACACCCCATTCCAATTCGGCCCTGTACCCCATTCTCATTACAATATTAGCTAATGAAACCCCAATAAAACTCTGCCATTCTGGAGATTCACTGCCAAGTATTGTACAATGTACATTACTCAAGTTAGTTACTAAGTCGGTGAACTCTACAACTTGTACAACACGTTTATAAAGTTAGCTTCCCAAACGAAATGAAAAATTTGCCAGTGGTGAATCCAACACCCCATTCCAATTCGGCCCTGTACCCCATTCTCATTACAATATTACCTAATGAAACCCCAATAAAACTCTGCCATTCTGGAGATTCACTGCCAAGTATTGTACAATGTACATTAGCATATTATTACATTCAAGGTGTGAGAGGCACCCCATTTGCCCTATCACCTGAGAGCGATAACATTAGCCGTCATCGAAGGGTTACTTACAGTGATCCATTAAAGCAGGCATGTCAAACTCAAAATGTATAGAGGGCCATTTTTGATATTTGTTGAACATTGGCGGGCCGCAGGTATTACAATGTACATTAGCATATTATTACATTCAAGGTGTGAGAGGCACCCCATTTGCCCTATCACCTGAGAGCGATAACATTAGCCGTCATCGAACCAACATAAAAACATCTATGCGGCCATAAATTGTCGCCGAAAATACGTAAAAATCCATCTCCCCCGCGGAAGTGTTTTGTAATATGATAAGAGATGGATGAAGCATGGGATATTTAATATTGTTACCATATTGTTTTATACGGGCTCTGATGTTTTTAAATGTTTGACAAATGTAAAGGAAAAGTGTAATAAAATTTTAATGGTGAACATACAAAACAACTGGGGTGATGAAGAGCGATGAGTCTTGTAAAAATTTGAAAGATTTGTTTCATCGAAATCTCAGATCGCTCTGTCATTAGGTACAAGATTTGGACAATCTATGTTTGAATATTGTGTATCAAAAATCCTCAGTAGGATCTTTTGCTGCTTGTGACCTTTAATACAAAAGAGGAACTTTAATACAAAAGAGGAGGAAGGCTGTTAACTTCGTTTTCGATCTGGGATATCAAAATAAATATGAAATCTATTTTCCATCAGCAAGACAGATTTCTCTCTTGCGATCGAAATCTCAGATCGCTCTGTCTGTAGGTACGAGATTTGGACAGTCTATGTTTGAATATTGAAAATCCTCAGTAGTATCTTTAGGTGCTTGTGACCTTTAATACAAAAGAGGAACTATCAGGGAGGCTGTTAACTTCGTTTTCGATCTGGGATATCAAAATAAATATGAAATCTATTTTCCATCAGCAAGACAGATTTCTCTCTTGCTGATTTTTAATACAAAAGAGGAACTATCAGGAAGGCTGTTAACTTCGTTTTCGATCTGGGATATCAAAATAAATATGAAATCTATTTTCCATCAGCAAGACAGATTTCTCTCTTGCTGATATTTTCTGTCGAGAGTTTCAACTCATTATCTTCCTGCGGAATTTATGGGAAAGTTCTCCATTCTCCATTGCCTTTGGGACCACGTATCTGTTGTGGTGAAGTGATGATAAGAAAGTTTTTGGCCAGCGTAATTTTTGGACAGACGAGGCAGGTAACAAAGCGGGAAAATGGGGGAGCCATCTTATCACATACGTCTTCATTTATCATCCCTGCTATTCATATGAAAGTTTCACAAGGTTTAAAATGAAGTTTTATTTTTTAGTTAACCCCTCCGAGCGCTCTCCTAAAAGCCCTAACCTCTCTACCACCCTATCTACACTAATATTCTCCATTCCCACAACGTTTCCAACAAAGTTTATACAATGACTTTAATATTGTGTTAAAACTGGCATGTAAACATTAATTTTTAAAAACTTGAACGTTATTTCTCCGCTGCTTTTGATGTAGCAAAAAATTCTCCATACGTTTACAGTTACAGCTTCAAAACACTGGGATGCCGTTAAAAAGCCGTTTCTGACATGGAGTGAACTTGCCAGACTTCTAGAAGTACCTACCTAAGCCACCAAGCACGAAATGTGTTTCAAGAACAATTATTACGTACTGACAGCATTAGAGCAGGGGAGAAGCAAAAGTTTTCTCCGGTAAAAATTTCACCCACCTCATTCGGAGATTTTATTCTGAAGTACCCACCACAAAACCTATTGTGTTCAAGAAAATGTAGAAATAAGATTAGGTACCTGCACCAATTAAATCTGTTGTGAAGATCGTGAGTTTTTAGACCGGTGAAAATTTCACCCACCTCATTCGGAGATTTTATTCTGAAGTACCCACCACAAGACCTATTGTGTTCAAGAAAATGTAGAAATAAGATTAGGTACCTGCACCAATTAAATCTGTTGTGAAGATTGTGAGTTTTTAGAAAAAAAGGATGTTATCTTCAGTAAAAGTGCTACTACCTCCTATTGTTTGAAATTGAGCTATCAAGCAATTTTCTTGAAATCGCTCCCCTATTTGTAGCATACAGAAGCCCCAAGATAATGTATTTTTGATGATTTTCCAAAAATCCAAATCTGCACTCATGTTATGTTGAAGTGAGATATTGTCCAGTACAAAAGTTTACCAAAGGAGGCATCAGCAAAAAACAATTGATTTGTGATTAGCAGAGTTGTTTAGTTGTGCACAACTCAAAGTTATACTTCTGTAAGTATCTACTTAGAGCTATTTATATTCCCACACACAAGTGCAAGTCTAGGGCCCGATGATTTTCTAAAAATCCAATCTGCACTCATGTTATGTTGTAGTGAGATATTTTCCAGTATAAAAGTTTACTAAAGGAGGCATCAGCAAAAAACAATTGATTTGTGATTAGCAGAGTTATTTAGTTGTGCACAACTCAAAGTTATACTTCTGTAAGTATCTACTTAGAGCTATTTATATTCCCACACACAAGTGCAAGTCTAGGGCCTATACGTCTTTATGATGGAAGTTTAGTAACTAAGCAGTACGGGACACAGGATAGTGTGAAAACTTTGAAGGAAAAATATGCCACAAAACTTTGCCTTATTCCTCTTCTTTTTTTCATAAATAACTTTTCCTTGTGTAACATAAGTTTCAGGGAACAAAAAAAAAAAAAAAGTTCTATCTTGTCTCAAAAAATTGATAAAACTTTGTCCGAAGAAAAAAAAAATCATAAAAAAGAAGGAAAAAGAAGATTAAAGTATTAAAAACAAAAAAGTGCAGTATAAAACAAAAGTTCCCTGTAAAACAATTAATAATAGGATGGAATAGATTGATAATGTGAAGAATGGACAATGACCAAATAATGATCATGAGTCACAAAACATTCCTAATACCATTCTGTCAGGAACTTCCAAGAGGACAATTTCTCATGGACAATTGAACATTTAGCTTTAAAGGTATTGAAGAAATAATATTACTGTAACAAACAATGATTGATTTAGAAAAACCCTAAAACCATCCTAAGCAGGTCCAAATCATACATCCAAGGTAGCAAAGGCCTATCAGGCCACAACCTAAACCTACATATTACCAAAGATTCCAGACAAAATATCAACAACTAGTAAAGTAACTTCACAATCTACTTCTAGCAAAGTCTCCTCAAATTTTGCTTCCAAATGATTATGAACACCCGTATATCTTGCACCTCATTACAGCAACATTGCTCATATTATAAACATACATAAATTATGAATAAAAGAAGCCATTAACAGTAATGTAAATCATGCAATGCATACTCCTGGCTCCTGTTGCAAAAATCCAGCTGAACACCCGTATATCTTGCACCTCATTACAGCAACATTGCTCATATTATAAACATACATAAATTATGAATAAAAGAAGCCATTAACAGTAATGTAAATCATGCAATGCATACTCCTGGCTCCTGTTGCAAAAATCCAGCACACTTTACATGCACTATTTAGAGTTACTTCTATTCTTTCATAAAGATATGATGAATGTTGTACTCCAGAAATTTTTCGTATATGTATACTTAGTTATACCTACCTCCAAATCTGGCATCATATTCTAAAACATATAAATAATAATATATCTACCTCATCTAGATGAACTAGGTACATATAGTTTGTTGCTTACACGATGGCAAAGTTTTTAAAACTCTCTCGAGCTTTGTCCATAGAGGGTAAAGTCCAAAGAAGTGACTAACACAACAAGATTCGCCACATCACCGATATTGTCACCTGGTCAAATCTGACTTCAAAAATTCTAATAGAATCTCTTCTGATATTATGTCTTCCGAAAATATGCTGACAACTTTCTATGAAAGTACCATAGCCAAATATTTTAATTCATACTTAGATGAAGCTAGAGCATAATACCCATCATCACTTGGCCGTCTAAATATGCACAGGATGATGTTCTAAGAATATTCGATTACGAAAATGGAATTATGAAGCGGAGAATTTCGAATGGAATCAAATGATAAAGTGAGAGCTGAGAGAGATTTAGCAGAATCAATCTGTCAACTCCTCATTTGCTTTAGATTAGTTCTCATAATTTTCAGAATGTGATGATTGGAAGGAAAATAAATCGTGAAACTCATTCATCAATGTTATTGCATGATGAGAGATTATTATTGTAGAGGGAGTAACCGAAGAACTTGTAATTAGGGCCAAATTAAGACTTTACATCTGATAGTTACAAATACAAACGTATCACAATTTTTGTGTTTGATTTTAGAAAGACCTGCAATGAAATAGGGACCAACACCCACTAACATGGCACAGATTCCTATCAGCAAATTTTCAATTACACAGAAATCGATGTTTTTTAATAACGAGTTACATTTTCCCCCGGTGGAGATTAGAGATAAAAAAAAAATAATGCAAAATTTCCAAGTATGTAAACAAGAGCATCGTGTTTCTTCCTCACGATCTCCTGATTGTTCATCAAAACTTGATGTTTTTTCTATAGCACCTACATTTAATACCTATGGCACCTGCATCCAATACTCACAGTAAGAGTACATGGGAGCTACTTGCCCAAACAAAGTTTATTCAAGCTCCAGAGGAGGATCTCTTACTGTTGTACTAAGAACAAGTTACTGCATAGCCCCGCGAGCAAGTTATTAATTAAACTTTGTTCAAGTTCTTTATTTTCATTAAGTTTAATAGGAATATGATTTGCCTGCGTGGAAGTTTGGTTATTATTATACTTGAAATTTCATCGAGAGTTACCTCTGTTTTCCAGTCAGCATGAAATTTGAACTGAGAGACCTGTAGAATAGAACAGAATATACCTTTGTTTATCCTGCTGGGATAGGACTGAAAAGTCCCTTTACCCCTTGGAGATTAGAGATAAAAAAAATTAATGCAAAATTTCCAAGTATGTAAACAAGAGCATCGTGTTTCTTCCTCACGATCTCCTGATTGTTCATCAAAACTTGATGTTTTTTCATAAAATTTCCCAAGAAAATTAATTATCTCGAAGAAAAGACATGAGCAAAATCACTGTGTATTGTATAGATAGCATCGCTCTCATCAGCAAATATTTGAACTTTTAAAATCTTTCGAGATCAATTTGAAAAAAAAAAGTTGCTGCTACTTACAAGTCTTGTAAAAGGCAAGGAAATCTGTGTTCAACTTTTCTATTAAAAGTTTTGTAGACAAATATAAGCATCGCTCTCATCAGCAAATATTTGAACTTTTAAAATCTTTCGAGATCAATTTGAAAAAAAAGTTGCTGCTACTTACAAGTCTTGTAAAAGGCAAGGAAATCTGTGTTCAACTTTTCTATTAAAAGTTTTGTAGACAAATATGTACGAAATTGAAAATGGTGAAATATAAATCTATAGGTACGAGTACCTATAGAGCTTTATGATACAAAGAAAGTGGAATGTATAGATAACCAACACTCAAAGTTTGTTGTACCCACTGCATTGACAAAACTAACGAACTTAAAATGAGTTTTGTAAAATTTAAGAAGTACCTAGCTACCAAGTGTCAACTACAATAAAAATAAATGAATGTTTCCAGAATCAACTTATTAATGTATGATTACAGTCACCAATGTCACCATTAAGGTAAATGAACAGACATGCTAGTAAGAAGTTTCACACACAACGTATGCCTGTAGGTAAGTATTGTATAATATGTATGAAGTATGGTATAGTTTCAAAGTTACGTTGAAACCTGGACGTTTGATAAATGGATTTTTAATACTCACAGTAAGAGTACATGGGAGCTACTTGCCCGGGCAAAGTTTATTCAAGCTCCAGAGGAGGATCTCTTACTGTTGTACTAAGAACAAGTCACTGCATAGCCCCGCGAGCAAGTTATTAATTAAACTTTGTTCAAGTTCTTTATTTTCATTAAGTTTAATAGGAATATGATTTCCCTGCGTGGAAGTTTGGTTATTATTATAGGTACTTGAAATTTCATCGAGAGTTACCTCTCTTTTCCAGTCAGCATGAAATTTGAACTGAGAGACCTGTAGAATAGAACAGAATATACCTTGTTTATCCTGCTGGGATAGGACTGAAAAGTCCCTTTTCCCCCGCAGTCTAACCAAGGAGCTACCTCTGTTTTCCAGTCAGCTTGAAATTTGAACTGAGAGACCTGTAGAATAGAACAGAATATACCTTTGTTTATCCTGCTGGGATAGGACTGAAAAGTCCCTTTACCCCATTTTCCTATTTGATTTTAGAAAGACCTGCAATGAAACCCACTATAAACATGGCACAGATTCCTATCAGCAAATTTTCAATTACACAGAAATCGATGTTTTTTAATAACGAGTTACATTTTCCCCCGTTGGAGATTAGAGATAAAAAAAATTAATGCAAAATTTCCAAGTATGTAAACAAGAGCATCGTGTTTCTTCCTCACGATCTCCTGATTGTTCATCAAAACTTGATGTTTTTTCATAAAATTTCCCAAGAAAATTAATTATCTCGAAGAAAAGACATGAGCAAAATCACTGTGTATTGTATAGATAGCATCGCTCTCATCAGCAAATATTTGAACTTTTAAAATCTTTCGAGATCAATTTGAAAAAAAAAAGTTGCTGCTACTTACAAGTCTTGTAAAAGGCAAGGAAATCTGTGTTCAACTTTTCTATTAAAAGTTTTGTAGACAAATATGTACGAAATTGAAAATGGTGAAATATAAATCTATAGGTACGAGTACCTATAGAGCTTTATGATACAAAGAAAGTGGAATGTATAGATAACCAACACTCAAAGTTTGTTGTACCCACTGCATTGAAAAAACTAACGAACTTAAAATGAGTTTTGTAAAATTTAACAAGTACCCAGGTACCAAGTGTCAACTACAATAAAAATAAATGAATGTTTCCAGAATCAACTTATTAATCTATGATTACAGTCACCAATGTCACCATTAAGGTAAATGAACAGACATGCAAGTAAGAAGTTTCACACACAACATATGCCTGTAGGTAAGTATTGTATAATATGTATGAAGTATGGTATAGTTTCAAAGTTACGTTGAAACCTGGGCGTTTGATAAATGGATTTAAAATGTCTTGCAAATAAGTACATAGGGCATAGATAGCTACCTCACCTACTGTCTGCCTCCCCTAATACCTACCCATGTGTTTGCTATTTTATTAAATAGGTACTTGAAGTACGGAGGTAATCCTTTCTCTGAATACAAAATGAGTAGTTTGTGAAATTTAAAACATACAAAATGAAGACTAAAACAAAGTGAAGAGTATTTTGCGGGGTTAAAGAGCACACAGGGTTTGGGTGTGGGTACAGGGTATGATAGTATGGGTAGGGGTTGGGGTGGTAGACTGGGAGGTCAGGGTTATTTTAGAGTAGGGAAGAGGGTAAGGTTATAAACTTGACGAAAGCAACAAGTCCTAATATATCTTCCCCCTTCCTTCCCATGACCTCATCTTGTTGACCCTGTTTTTTGTTTTGTCTTCTGATACTCAGGATGAGGGAGAACAGGAAGAATTCTGGAAGAGTAATTAACTTTCTACAGACCTTTGTCACGCACTTTATAAGAAAACCTCATCCTCTCTCTTCTACTTTCTCCATTT
>NW_007377960.1:127474-180891 GCF_000475195.1 Diaphorina citri | reverse complement strand
GAAACACACGTTAAACACAAAAGACAAAGAACATTAAAGACACTTAAGACTAGAATAAAGAATAAAATGAGATATAAATGAAGTAAGAGCGGGGAGGTGAACCGAAGTAAGCATAGGGAGAGAAACCAAAGGTAGGGGAGGTAAAGAGGCCAAGGGAAGGGAGATAAACCAGGGTAATGAAAACCAAGGTGAAAACAGGGGAGATACATCAAGGGAGAGTGAAATCATGGTAAGGGAGCCTGAGTAAGAAGAAGTAGGTGAACCATAAGGTAAAGGTGGGAAGGGAAACCACGGTGATGAACCAGATTAAGAAGGGGAGGAAAACCAAGATTAAGAGGGGAAGAAAATGAACACAACAAGTGGGTGGGGCTCCAAAGTAATGATTAAAAGTAAATAAGGTTAAGACTGTTTGGAGGGAAAATATACCTTTCATGCCTCCCTGCTTTCCCTTTTCCTAATGAAAGATACCTTTGCATCTTCTATTTTTAGCTGAAGGTATAGGTACTAACATTACACACTGGTGGTATTTATGTAAATAGATAATAGATACCTACATACCTTACCTGCCGAAATTCCGAACATTCCGAAGTTTCCTGTAAATAGATAATAGATACATAGATACCTACATACCTTACCTGCAGAAATTCCGAACATTCCGAAGTTTCCTTTTTTTTCAGCATTTAGCGAAACTTGAAACCGTTCTCGAAATATTTCAGCTCTTCTTACATTTCCTTACCCTAAATCCTATTCCTTGTAGTATGCAACTTTATACTTTACTACTCGCTATAGTTCTATACTCGCACTTTCGCCCCCCCCTCCCACCCCCCGGGGGCTTCGCGTGTTCGCTACGCGGGGTTGCGTATACGGTCGCGCTGCGCGCTCCCGGGGCTTCGCGGGGTTGTGCATGGGGTCGCGCTGGCGGGGTTGCGTATACGGTCGCGCTGCGCGCTCCCGGGGCTTCGCGGAGTTGTGCATGGGGTCGCGCTTCGCGCTCCCTTGATTACGGTCGCGCTGCGCGCTCCCGGGGGCTTCGCAGGGTTGTGCATAGGGTCGCGCTTCGCGCTCCCTTGTTTACGGTCGCGCTGCGCGCTCCCGGGCCTTCGCGGGGTTGTGCATATGGTCGCGCTTCATCTAGAGATAGAGCGATCAGTGTGTGAACTATGAAATGTGAAATGTGAATGAGTGAATGGATCTCGTTCTTATAATATAAGATGTACCTCTGAAAAACTGCTTTCGCATGACTTCAAGGCAAATTCTTTTTCATCCATGCCTCTATCCTGGAACGGAAAATTTTGGTCAGAAAATTTCCGCCCTGGTTGGTATTCGAAACTTTTCCAAATCTTTCCTTTTTTTTACTTCCATAACCATGTCTAGAGATGATTTCCTGAAGGGGACAAACTCCTTTGACAACTCCTTGTCCTTCATGACAGTATAAACACATAAACATGCTAAACAGAAAGAACATAATCCCGCGTTCTATCCTGAAGGAACCTGGCTATCCTGGGAAGAAAATTACCCTCTGGCGCCAGCGTTTATTCCTGATGAATTCCCTTTATTCCTGCATTCCTGCTTGAGATGAGAATCGTGTGTCAGCTATAAAGGACAAGGGGGATGTGTTATTATGATATTAGTTCTTATAATATAAGATGTCTCTGAAATAAAAATACCCTTTATTCCTATTCAAACAGTATCCTTTAGTCCTAGGCGTTATGAGAAAAAGTTGACTGATATCCCGCCATTATTCATGGCGAAGAGAAAAGAAGGAAGCACGCTTCTCATTCATCTTCTTCGTGAAAATGTCCGTCTGTTTTTTGTTTGAAGTTTTCTGCATCATATCCCAACCGTCTCTACAGAGTCTACAATACTCTACAATCTACTCTACAGAGTCTATAGGAATGTCTACACTGCTCTATAGTCAAGAGCAGGGGTTCCCAAACTTTTGAGTACTGCGTACCACCAAACATCAATTTTGTGTGGCTTGGGGTTGAAATAAAGATATTACAGCGCCGCAGGCGAAATTTTTTGTTAATTGTAATACGATGTCACAATTTTTTGGTGCATTGATTGTAGATTTTTTTCTCTCCCAATTAGGGTTACCAGATTTTGTTTTTCGTATTTAAGAGACAAATCATAAAAATAGGGTTTTCAAATCTCTTCGCGTAGGTACCACGAGAAATATTTCCGAGTACCACTAGTGGTGCTCATAAGTTTGGGAACCCCTGCTCTAATGTCTACAATGTCTATAGGAATGTCCACACTGCTCTACAGTCTATAGTTTCTATTATAGGAATATCGTCAGCTCCCATGACGTCGTAGTCACTGCGCTCGCCTTGCACGCGGGAGACCCGGGTTCGATTCCCATAAAATCCGCCCCGGGCGGGAATCGAACCCGCGGCCTAGCGCTTACAAGGCAGACGCGCTACCAACTAAGCTAACTAGGCTGGCTTTCTATTGGATAGATTGTAACCTAATTCTATTTGACGGCTTCGACGCCGGTCGACGCCAACAGGAACCCATATGAAAGATTATAATGTAGAAGATTAAAAGATTTTAGCAGAATAAAAATAAAATAAAAATGTGGATGATGTATCTTAGAATTCTTAGATCGATATCGAAGTGAAGACCAAATTTAATGTTTTAATTTGTATGAACGCCGTGTAATTTTATTTAAGTATGCAATGTGCATTGTTAGAAATATTAGTGGAGATGTCAGAATGACTGCTTGTCTAATTTGTCTGCTTGTAACCTTTTTGTTTTTCAGTAGGTATTATGTACCTACTAAAACATGTAAACCATTAACAAAAACAGAGAATCGTTAAAGCGTCAGATAATCAAAGAATAAAGTTAAAAAAAACCTTCGATCTTATTAAGTAGTGGAAAATGTTGCAATTCAAAATGAAAATTCAACACCGAAACTTTTGTAAAGACGAAATTAGACAAGACAAAACCATTAGAGATAAATATTTCTAATGTTTTAAAAAGATAACAACAAAAGACACAATGTTGAAAAGTTCTGAATATAATAATATTTTGCCATTGTTTTCCACATTTTCCAGTTCTCTTTTTCTCAAACTATAAAAAAAATGGTACCATGTTACTGTCAACTTTTGTTTTAAAAATCATAGAAGGTGCACACCAAGTATACCTACATACTAGAACTTTTGACAGCAGTTTTGAAGGAAAAGAGTGAACCACAATTTGATAAGAAAACTCACAGTTTGATGAAAAAAATTGTTCGTCTCCTTCATTGGTCGAAAATTCTTGGAAGAGGAGAAGAGACAGAATTTATGAATAATAATAATAATAAAAACATGGACAATTTCTTGTAACAAATTTAAAAAGCAAAAAGGAGAAGAAGAAGAAGAAGAAGAAGAAATTTTCAATCAATCTTTGTACAGAGATAGAGGTTCATCCAATACCTATACCTAGGTAGGTTGGTACCTGAGCCACTACGGGGGGCATCGATAGATATCTAACAGCAGGGGCAGTCTTGATTTTTTTTTTCCTTTTACCTTAATTAGATTTTTGCTCCTCTTTCTCCTCCTCCCTTCTCCTTGTCTTTCTTCTCAGCTCCTTCCTTTTTCCTTCTCCACTTCTTTTTTTTTCTTCTCTCTCCTTCTTCTTCCTAATATTTCTATTAAAAAAAAACACTCTAACTCAATACCCATTTCTTGGACTCTCTCCTCCTTCTTCTTCCTTCCTCCTTCTTATGTTCTTATGTTCACGTCTTCCATTGAAGTATGCTTCATCATCTTCCTCCTTTCCCCCTCTTTTTCTTCTTCATTTTGTCCTTCTCCTCTTTCTTCCTTTCTTTCCAGCTTCTCTTTCTCCTCAACTTCTCCTATCATCACCCCTCTTTTTCTTCTTCATTTTGTCCTTCTCCTCTTTCTTCCTTTCTTTCCAGCTTCTCTTTCTCCTCAACTTCTCCTATCATCATAGGGGTAAAGGTGGGAAGGGAAACCACGGTGATGAACCAGATTAAGAAGGGGAGGAAAACCAAGATTAAGAGGGGAAGAAAATGAACACAAGAAGTGGGTGGAGCTCCAAAGTAATGGTTTTAAAGTAAATAGGGTTAAGACTGTTAAGATCGAAGATATACCTTTGATGCCTCCCTGCTTTCCCTTTTCCTATGATACCTTTGCATCTTCTATTTTTAGCTGAAGGTATATGTACTAACATTACACACTGGTGGTATTTATGTAAATAGATAATAGATACCTACATACCTTACCTGCCGAAATTCCGAACATTCCGAAGTTTCCTTTTTTTCAGCATTTAGCGAAACTTGAAACCGTTCTCGAAATATTTCAGCTCTTCTTACATTTCCTTACCCTAAATCCTATTCCTTGTAGTATGCAACTTTATACTTTACTACTCACTATAGTTCTATATAGTATAATAATATATACCTATAATCTATAGGAAGTATTATTTTACACTCCCTTTCTAAATCTATACTTTCATACCCTGAGGGCAAGTCACACCAATAATGGAAGCTTGGAAGCTTTCTATTCTGGTGTCCTTGGTTCGAAACTAGTTCTCACATTCTTTTTCTTTTAATTTTATGGATGTATATTTTTTACAACATCTACATTTACAAATCTAAGGTATCAATTCCGTCGAACTTCCCTACAGCATACTGAACATCAAACTTTCCAAACTATATTAATAACGTCTAACTTTATACTTAGCACTAAGAGGTTATGTAATAAACTAATAATGTATTTATTTGCTGCAACTTACACTCCCTTCCTCTCAATAAATGCATTTGAAGTCTGGTACACTATACTCTACGATTTTCGTACTACCTATTAGATTGAGGTATCAATTCCGTCGAACTTTCCTACAGCATACTGAACATCAAACTTTCCAAACTATATTAATAACGTCTAACTTTATACTTAGCACTCAGAGGTTATGTAATAAACTATTAAATTAATAATGTATTTATTTGCTGCAACTTACACTCCCTTCCTCTCAATAAATGCATTTGAAGTCTGGTACATTATACTCTACGATTTTCGTACTACCTATTAGATTGAAAATATCAACTCCTATCAATATCAGAATTTTCTAAGGAGGAATAAGAAAACTTTTCCTCCTTAGAAAATTATAACTACTCCTTAGAAAACCCTCCCTCCTTGGAAAAGTATCCCCTCCTCCTTCGAAAACGTTCTCTCCCCTTAGATACCTCCCTCTCCTTGGAAAATTCTTCCTCCTTAGAAAACTCGCTCCCACGATTCCTGTTATCAGTGTTGTTATCAGTAGAACTCTGACGTCATAAGGACTGATGGACTTCTATCTTCAAATCAGCGACATGAAAATTATTAGACTTCCTCCTCCTCCTTTTCCTTCTCCTCCTCCTCTTCCTCCTTCTCGTCATCATGTATTTCTCTTTCTTCGTTCTATTATTTCCTGCAACTTACACTCCCTTCCTCTCAATAAATGCATTTGAAGTCTGGTACATTATACTCTACGATTTTCGTACTACCTATTAGATTGAGAAGTTCTATGAAACAAGGGCCCGTTCTCTAATGAAAAACGATAGTACCAGTATAGAGCCCTTCTGTGATAGGCCGCTCATCTTAATGCAGAAAATAATGCTTTTCTATTACCCCATCGGCACAACCCCCCTTTTTTCCATGTCATCTCGGATAGCCCCCCCTCCATGATGAGTGACCGCTCTCGAATACGGGCAGACACCTTTTGTCATAGGTACCTACATTTGTTTAGAGTGAAATTCTATCTCTTTTAATAAAAAAGTCAGGCCTGAAAGGGTTAAATTTCGCTTTGATGTGGATTACCTTTGAGGCCTATTGGGGGTGTTTCCTTTCACCGTTTGGGCTGAATTCAGTATACGAAATTAAGAATTCAATCGGAAACAAAAGATCACGGAATCAATCATTTGGATGATACAAATTTCTTGACCCCGCCGGGAATCGAACCCGGGTCTCCCCCGTGCAAGGCAAGCGCAGTGACCACTACGCCATGGGAGCTGACTATGTAAATAGATAATAGATACATAGATACCTACATACCTTACCTGCAGAAATTCCGAACATTCCGAAGTTTCCTTTTTTTTCAGCATTTAGCGAAACTTGAAACCGTTCTCGAAATATTTCAGGTGGTGGGTGTGGTGTGATGGGATGTGTGTGATGGGTGTGGTGTGTGTGGGGGGTGTATTTGTGTGTGTGTGTGGTGGTCCCGTACAAAGGACGGGTCAACCACTAGTAGGAAGTATTATTTTATACTCCCTTCCTAAACCTTCTTACATTTCCTTACCCTAAATCCTATTCCTTGTAGTATGCAACTTTATACTTTACTACTCACTATAGTTCTATATAGTATAATATCTACCTATAGCCTATAGGTATTATTTTACACTCCCTTCCTAAATCTATACTTTCATACCCTGAGGGCAAGTCACACCAATAATGGAAGCTCGGAAGCTCTCTATTCTGGTGTCCTTGGTTCGAAACTAGTTCTCAAGTTCTTTTTCTTTTAATTCTATAGATGTATATTTTTTACAACCAAGGTTTACATACAGATCTCAAATGCTATGTTTTCGTTGTCCTGTTCGTGACAAGCTTCATGGCACCGGACAGTTCCCGGAATATCAACTCCTATCAATATCAGAATTTTCTAAGGAGGAATAAGAAAACTTTTCCTCCTTAGAAAATTATAACTACTCCTTAGAAAAGTTCCCTTCTTCTTAGAAAATTGCCCCTTCCTCCTTGGAAAAGTTCCCCTCCTCCTTCGAAAACGTTCTCTCCCCTTAGATACCTCCCTCTCCTTGGAAAATTCTTCATGCTATGTTTTCGTTGTCCTGTTCGTGACAAGCTTCATGGCACCGGACAGTTCCCGGAATATCAACTCCTATCAATATCAGAATTTTATAAGGAGGAATAAGAAAACTTTTCCTCCTTAGAAAATTATAACTACTCCTTAGAAAACCCTCCCTCCTTGGAAAAGTTCCCCTCTTCTTAGAAAATTGCCCCTTCCTCCTTGGAAAAGTTCCCCTCCTTGGAAAAGTATCTCCTCCTCCTCCTTCGAAAACGTTCTCTCCCCTTAGATACCTCCCTCTCCTTAGAAAACTCTCTCCCACGATTCCTGTTATCAGTGTTGTTATCAGTAGAACTCTGACGTCATAAGGACTGATGGACTCCTATCTTCAAATCAGCGACATGAAAATTATTAGACTTCCTCCTCCTCCTCCTCCTCCTCCTTTTTCTTCTCTTAGAAAACTCTCTCCCACGATTCCTGTTATCAGTGTTGTTATCAGTAGAACTCTGACGTCATAAGGACTGATGGACTCCTATCTTCAGCGACATGAAAATTATTATACTTCCTCCTCCTGCTCCTTTTCCTTCTCCTCTTCCTCCTTCTCGTCATCATGTATTTCTCTTTCTTCGTTCTATTATTTTCCTCCTTCCTCTTCGTTCGTAAATTTGTTTACCGTCATCGAGGCTCTGTAAAATTGACATTAAAATCTTCCTTCCCTCTGTACATTTCTCCTCCTCCTCCTTCTTCCTCCTCCTCCTTCTCCTCCTTCCTCCTCCTCCTCCTCCTCCTTCCTCCTCCTCCTTCTCCTCCTTCATTCGTTAGCAAAATATGTTAATATTTTTAGAACGTTTTCCATCACTTTCTCGTCCTTCCTCTTCATAATTATCCATCTTCTTCGTGTTGTAAATTTTCACGGAAAATTTTCCTCCTATACATCATATTTCGCTAGCGAAAACATGTAGGCACCATTTTTGGAACATTTTCCATCGTTGTAATGTTATTAAATATTTACATATAAATATTAAATATCCGTAATAATACGGAGGTATGTACATACCTACTTTTCTAGGTAGGTATAGTAATAAATATGTACCATATTGTTACCTACCTCGCCCTCTTTTTTATGTCTCTTTTTTTTTAAACCCGTAGGTATAAACATTAACATTTTCTTGTCAACAACTACCTATCCCATTCTATTCTCATCCTCATCCTCCTTCCTCCTCCTCCTCCTCCTTCCTCCTCCTCCTCCTCCTTCTCCTCCTCCTCCTTCCTCCTCCTCCTTCATTAGTTAGCATATGTTAATATTTTTAGAACGTTTTCCATCACTTTCTCGTCCTTCTTCTTCATAATTATCCATCTTTTTGTGTTGTGAATTTTCACGGAAAATTTTCGAATCAATTGAACTTGTTCGCCTCCTACATCATATTTCGTTAGCGAAAACATGTAGGCACCATTTTTGGAACATTTTCCATCGTTGTTATGTTATTAAATATTTACATATAAATATTAAATATCTTTAATAATACGGAGGTATGTACATACCTACTTTTCTAGGTAGGTATAGTAATAAATATGTACCATATTGTTACCTACCTCGCCCTCTTTTTTATGTCTCTTTTTTTTAAACCCGTAGGTATAAACATTTTCTTGTCAACAACTACCTATCCCATTCTATCCCTTATCTTCTTCTCTTTGTTATCTTTCTCCTCCTACTTCTACGTCTTGTTTTCGTCCATTCCTCTTTCTTCTCCTCCTCCTCCTCCTCCTCCTCCTCCTCAAGATACAAGTATTATGTACCTATTTATAAAATTGTTGACAAACTTGTGTACATATTTGAAACACCGATCCCCCCCCATCCCACCTTATGTCTTCCTCCTTCTTCTCTTTCTTCTCCTTTTTCCCTTCCTCCTTCTGACCTCCTCCTCCTCCTCCTCAAGATACAAGTATTATGTACCTATTTATAAAATTGTTGACAAACTTGTGTACATATTTGAAACACCGATTCCCCTCCCCGCTATGTCTTCCTTCTTCTTCTCTTTCTTCTCCTTTTCCCCTTCCTCCTGCCCCTCCTCTTCTCTTCCTCCTCCAGATTCGTATTTCAAAGAACTGAATTTCCGTTTTCAACTGGGATTTAGGTACTGTTTTCTAAAGTCATCTCAGACAAGGGATTTGTTTCATAGGGGTTTAAGGTCACATTATACTGCTAAGGTTTTTAGTGACTAGAGCTTTACCTTCGATTGGGCGACAAGCTACTCTCTTCTTCACATCAACCTCACCCTGCCTGCGTGGGACCCGGAAAAGCTAGAATCACGCCATTCCTCAGATGGTCACCTATTCGAATACCAACCACGCGAAATGTTACTTAACTTCAGTGTATCCATGGGGGAACTGAAACCTTCAACGTGCTGTCGCCGCACCGCTCGCTGGATAGAAACAATTTGAAAATTTGTATGAACGCCGTGTTCGTAAATTTGTTTACCGTCATCGAGGCTCTGTAAAATTGACATTAAAATCTTCCTTCCCTCTGTACATTTCTCCTCCTCCTCCTTCCTCCTCCTCCTCCTCCTCCTTCTCCTCCTTCATTCGTTAGCAAAATATGTTAATATTTTTAGAACGTTTTCCATCAATTTCTCGTCCTTCTTCTTCATAATTATCCATCTTCTTTGTGTTGTGAATTTTCATGGAAAATTTTCGAGTCAATTGAACTTGTTCGCCTCCTACATCATATTTCGTTAGCGAAAACATGTAGACACCATTTTCGGAACATTTTCCATCGTTATTAAATATTTACATATAAATATTAAATATCCCTTCCGCTCATCTTAATGCAGAAAATAATGCTTTTCTATTACCCCATCGGCACAGCCCCCCTTTTTTCCATGTCATCTCGGATAGCCCCCCTCCATGATGAGTGACCGCTCTCGAATACGGGCATACACCTTTTGTAATACCTACATTTGTATAGAGTGAAATTTTATCTCTTTTAATAAAAACGTCAGGCCTGAAAGGGTTAAATTTCGCTTTGATGTGGATTACCTTTGAGGCCTATTGGGGTATTGGGGGTGTTTCCTTTCACCGCCCTCTTTTTTATGTCTCTTTTTTTTTAACCCGTAGGTATAAACATTTTCTTGTCAACAACTACCTATCCCATTCTATTCCTTCTCTTCTTTTTCCTTATCTTCCTCTCTTTGTTATCTTTCTCCTCCTACTTCTACGTCTTGTTTTCGTCCATTCCTCTTTCTTCTCCTCCTCCTCAAGATACAAGTATTATGTACCTATTTATAAAATTGTTGACAAACTTATGTACATATTTGAAACACCGATCCCCCCCCATCCCCCCTTATGTCTTCCTCCTTCTTCTCTTTCTTCCCTTCCTCCTTCTGCCCCTCCGGGGGGGGGGCTATCCGAGATGATATTTTCCCCCGCGGCGGCGGTGGCGGCACGACTGTGATTTGGGAATGGCCGCGCCACAGATGGTGTGAAGCGGTCCATGGTTCTGCAGGTGGCCGAACATTCCGACGAGCTGGAGACCCTTCAGCGGCTACTCCACTTCCCGGAGGAGGTAGCGGCGGCCCTCACAGAGACCGAGTACCGACTATTCTACAATGTGCCGCCTATTGACTATCTACGCCAGGTGACGCTGGATGTTGGCGCCCCGTCAAATGCCGCCCCGAAGAGCTCCGTCCGCACACTGGTCAAACGATTCAAGGAGCGGCCCTCACAGAGACCGAGTACCGACTATTCTACAATGTGCCGCCTATTGACTATCTACGCCAGGTGACGCTGGATGTTGGCGCCCCATCAAATGCCGCCCCGAAGAGCTCCGTCCGCACACTGGTCAAACGATTCAAGGAGGTGAGTGAGAAATGTGTTTGCTTTTCAATACCTACCTAGGAATTTTGCTACTTTTTTACATAGGAACCTTGGTAATATCTACCAACCTCAGTGGTGTAGTGGTTACCACGCTGTACTTTGAATCTGCGGGTTGGTGGTTGGAGTCCAAGTCAGGTCATAAAATTTAGCGTAGTG
Source organism: Diaphorina citri (assembly GCF_000475195.1). Taxonomy (NCBI): domain Eukaryota; kingdom Metazoa; phylum Arthropoda; class Insecta; order Hemiptera; family Psyllidae; genus Diaphorina; species Diaphorina citri. The sequence goes on along the minus strand of NW_007377960.1, from coordinate 170,079 downwards.
TATTAAGCGGGGAACAATATTTGTGATAAGCGTTTATGCTTAACACGATTAAAAAATCCTTCCTTGAAAATTAGCTACCTATCTGTTTCGCAAAAAATTTCGAGCGGTTGTTCGTAGATATTCCTTCTTTCCTTCTTCCTTTTCTTTCTTTCTCTTTCCTTCTTTTATTTCTTTTTTCTTTCCTAATTCTTTTCCTTCATTATTTTTCATTTCTTTATTCCTTCTTTTCTTTCTTCTATTCAAGGAGGTGAGTGAGAAATGTGTTTGTTTTTCAATACCTACCTAGGAATTTTGCTACTTTTTTACATAGGAACCTTGGTAATATTATCTACCAACCTCAGTGGTGTAGTGGTTACCACGCTGGACTTTGAATCTGCAGGTTGGTGGTTCGAGTCCAAGTCAGGTCATAACTGTTTGTTTTTCAATACCTACCTAGGAATTTTGCTACTTTTTTACATAGGAACCTTGGTAATATCTACCAACCTCAGTGGTGTAGTGGCTACCACGCTGGACTTTGAATCTACAGGTTGGTGGTTCGAGTCCAAGTCAGGTCATAAAATTTAGCGTAGTGTATTAAGCGGGGAACGATATTTGTGACAAGCATTTATGCTTAACACAATTAAAAAATCCTTCCTTAAAAATTAGCTATCTGTTTCGCAATAAATTTCGAGCGGTTGTTCGTAGATATTCCTTCTTTCTCAATTAAAAAATCCTTCCTTAAAAATTAGCTATCTGTTTCGCAATAAATTTCGAGCGGTTGTTCGTAGATATTCCTTCTTTCTTTCTTTCCTTCTTCCTTTTCTTTCTTTCTCTTTCCTTCTTTTATTTCTTTTTTCTTTCCTAATTCTTTTCCTTCTTTATTTTTCCTTTCTTTATTCCTTCTTTTCTTTCTTCCTCCCTTTTCCTTTCTTTCTTTATTTCTCTCTCTCTCTTTCATTCCTTCTCTCAACCTCTCTTTGACATCAATTAATTTTCTTACTAAGCAGGTAGGTACAACGAATATGGAAATATCTACCTACATACTAGGGTATCTACCTGTCTACAAGGAATATTAATGTAGGTAGTTTCCTAAGTACCTCCCTATCCGGAAAAATAATAATAATAATAAGGCACAGGTGGATAAAAATTTCCCCGTGTGCTAAATAGTTGAGCGTGGTGAAAACATGGATGGGTGACAGGGGCCCCCCGACCCTGATCCTTCAATCATTTTGCTTTCACTTCAAATGGAAAAACTTTCCATAAGCGCTGAAATGGCGTGGAAAAACCCCCACAGACACCTTTTAGATGGAAGATTGATGTATGATGAACTAGGTAGTTCTCTTCTACCCAACTCTTACCCTTCCCCTCTCTATCTCCCTCCCTCTTTCTCTTTCCCCCTCTCTCCGTCTTTCCTCTCTCTCTCCCTCTTTATCTCACTCTCTCTCTCTCTTTCTCTCACTCTCTCTCCCTCTTTCTCACTCTCTCTCTCTCTTTCTCTCACTCTCTCTCTCTCCCTCTTCCTCTCTCTCCCTCTTTCTCTCACTCTCTCTCTCTCCCTTTTTCTCTGACAATCTCTCTCTCTCCCTCTTTCTATCACTCTCTCTCTCTCTCTCTTCCTTTCCCCCTCCCATCTTCTGTTTCGATTGAATAGATTAGGTTAAGTACTTCCTTCTACCCAACTCTTACCCTTCCCCTCTCTATCTCCCTCCCTCTTTCTCTTTCCCCCTCTCTCCGTCTTTCCTCTCTCTCTCCCTCTCTCCTTCTTTCCTCTCTCTCTTTATCTCACTCTCTCTCTTTCTCTCACTCTCTCTCCCTCTTTCTCTCACTCTCTCTCTCTCACTCACTCTCTCTCTCTCCCTCTTCCTCTCTCTCCCTCTTCCTCTCTCTCCCTCTTTCTCTCACTCTCTCTCTCCCTTTTTCTCTGACACTCTCTCTCTCTCCCTCTTTCTCTCACTTTCTCCCTCTCCCTCTTTCTCTTTCTCTCACTCTCTCTTCCTTTCCCCCTCCCATCTTCTGTTTCGATTGAATAGATTAGGTTAAGTACTTAGTAGGTCGCTATACATTAGTATGTATACTTGGGTGGGGTTGAATGCACATCGATTCCCTACATGCATAGTTACATACCTATGTACTTACTGAGGTTATACCTACATTAAAGATATAGCTGGGTACATCAAGTAGGTATCTATACCTATCTACCTGCATTATACCTACCTACATCAATTACCTACCTATTTGAGTTTGAGTGTTAAAATCTGGCAAACGACATGGGATTTCCTTTCTCTCTCCTCTCTCTCTCTCTCTTTCTCTCTCTCTCTCTCTCTCTTTCTCTCTCTCTTTCTCTTTCCTCTTCTCTCCTTCTTTTCTCTTATCCCTCTCTTTTCTTTTGTTTTTTTTTCTCTCTTTCCTTCATCCCGTCTCCCGTCCTTCTTTTTCCTGTTTTTTTCTCTCTCCCTTTTTTTCCTGTCTTCGTTCTCTATTTCAGGAATCGAATAGTCGAATGAAGAAATGATAGATTGATTTCGCCCAACAAGTAGCCGCTGACTGCTCATACTGACCCTGTCCTTTCTGGTCATTAATAAACTCTCCAGGGAGAGAGAGAGGGAGAGAGATGAGAGAAGGAGAGAGAGAGAGAGGGAGGGAGAGAGAGGGAGAGAGAGAGGGAGGGACAGAGAGAGGAGAGAGAGAGGGAGGGAGAGAGAGGGAGAGAGAGAGGGAGGGAGAGAGGGAGAGAGGGACAGAGAGAGGAGAGAGAGAGGGAGAGAGAGAGAGGAGAGAGACAGAGAGAGAGACAGAGAGATAGAGCGAGAGAGAGAGCGAGAGAGAGAGAGCGAGAGAGAGGGAGAGAGAGGGAGAGAGAGATTCTCTCTTCCGATCTATTCTTGTGTTCACTTAACCAAATTAAAAGTATTTCCTTTGGGCTTTTCTCTCTTTCACAGTTTCACTTTCTCCTTCTCTCTTCCCACTTACCTAAGAGCCCGTTTCTCTTTGTCTTACAAATAGTTTTATGTACAATAAAATATTATTATTATTATTATTATTATTATTATTATTATTATTATTATTATTATTATTATTGTAGGATGAGAAATCGATTTACCATTCAATTTCACACGCGATTGCATTTGGAATTTTCTCTCTGGTTGTACCAAGGCGGATTTTCAGATCAACAATTCCTTTTCTAGTCAGTTTGCCATTTCCTTCGAATAACAAGGCTGGGTAGACAACAGGTAAGTAGGTGTTTATAGGGACCTAACTGTCTGAGAGATCGTTGATCGAACGAAGTGAATTTAAAGAGGTTTGATACAGGGAAATGTACTTTTTTTTTAAGAGGTTTGACAGAGGGAACTGTAACTGCTATGGTCTTACCCTCCCGAAATCGAAGAGAGAAGGAACACAGGATAGAAGAAACCCAGCCGTTCCGAGAACGAACATTATCCCATCAGCTTAGTTGGTAGGATAAAATCCGCCCGGGCGGATTTTATCCTACCAACTAAGCTAACTAGGCTGGCAAAAAAATCGAATGAAACTCACGACAAGTGAGAAAGGGACTTTACATATACAACAACTTTACCAACACCGGTAGCCACCTACCTGTACACTCCCGAGTTAGCCGTTTCTTAACATTGATACACAAGAGGACTGTTTTGTCCCAGGGTACAGAAGTTTCGAACGAGTCTCCAATGAAGTAATAGTCACACGCAAAATCCTGAAATATCAATTGAAATTAACAACAGCCTAGAGTCAATGCCCTTGCTAATAGCAAAGGTGGGGGGGGCTTGGGGGGCTTAAGCCCCCCCAAAGTTATCAGGGCCTCTTACACTAGATAAAATTGGATTTCAGAATAATAATCCAAAACACCATTTTTTACTTTTATCCTATAGGAAGGAAAGTAATGTAATCGGGTCAAATTTTCGATGGTCAGTTTTTAGTGCCAAAACACGTTTTGAGGTCCCTAGAGCTTAAATCCAAAGTTTCAGCCATTGGTCCGTGTCTGTGTCTGTGTGTCCGTGTGTCTGTAAACAAAATATCTCGAGAACGGTAAGAGGTAGAGACTTGAAATTTGGTATGTAGCTGTCAAATGTGACAAGGATGCGACACGAAACTTTTGGTTAGGATCGGTGCAACGGTTGGCGGCATTTTACCGCTTTTTGGCGGTTTTTGGTGTAATTTAACAATATCTCGGGAACGGTATAAGCTAGAAACTTGAAATTTGGTATGTGGTTCACTAATGTGACAAGGATGCAACACAAAACGTTTGTTTGAGATGGTTGCTGCGCTTGGCGGTATTTTTACCGCTTTTGGACAGATTTCGACCGTTTTTTGGCGGTTTTCAGCTATAGCGACAAAACGGTTAGAGATATTGTAAAAGTTAGGGTAAAAGAACACTCAAATAAGCATCATTCAATAGGATAAGGAAAGTCGTGTGATGTTCACACCAGATTTGCATTGAGTTGCTGGAATATGGGCAACTTCAATTCCGCCATGGAAATCATAGGCGGACTTAAGTAAGTAAAGGAAAGCATTTCCTTTTTATTAAGCTTGATATTGTTTGTGACAAAATTAAAATACAGTCCTAGTTAGCTTGGTTTTTAGCGCGTCTGCCTTGTAAGCGCTAGGTCCCAGGGTCGATTTCCGTCTTGGGCGGACCTTATCCTGAACGGATAAGGTTCTTTCTAGGAACGGCTTACTTTCTTCTCTCTTTGCTTTCGGGATCTTAGCAGTTGTTCCCTCTATCAAATAATTTTTACCCTCACACATGGCCGTGATGTTTAGCGTGTAATCAAATAAATAAAATAAAATTTTCACCCTCTTAATTTTCGAGGGATCTGTAAGCATTGAGTTGCTGGAATATGGGCAACTTCAATTCCGCCATGGAAATCATAGGCGGACTTAAGTAAGTAAAGGAAAGCATTTCCTTTTGATTAAGCTTGATATTGTTTGTGACAAAATTAAAATACAGTCCTAGTTAGCTTGGTTTTTAGCGCGTCTGCCTTGTAAGCGCTAGGTCCCAGGGTCGCTTTCCGTCTTGGGCGGATTTTATCCTGAACGGATAAGGTTCTTTCTAGGAACGGCTTACTTTCTTCTCTCTTTGCTTTCGGGATCTTAGCAGTTGTTCCCTCTATCAAATACGTGACAAAATTAAAATACAGTCCTAGTTAGCTTGGTTTTTAGCGCGTCTGCCTTGTAAGCGCTAGGTCCCAGGGTCGATTTCCGTCTTTGGCGGATTTTATCCTGAACGGATAAGGTTCGTTCAAGGAACGGCTTACTTTCTTCTCTCTTTGCTTTCGGGATCTTAGCAGTTGTTCCCTCTATCAAATAATTTTTACCCTCTTAATTTTCGAGGGATCTGTAACAACGAAGGTCATATCGTTTCTAAATTGAAGGAAGTTCGCGCGGGTAGGAATCGAACTTGAGACCTGGCGCTTACAAGGCAAGCGCACTACCCTCCAAACTAACGCAGCTGGCATGAAAATTTGTAATTTACGAAATAAGATAAGAGGTTCAGCAGTATAGCTAAGTATTGAAATTCCTTTGGTGTCCCGCCATGGATTTCCAGGAGTTTCCAGGTTCCCGCCTCTCATCCTGGTTGCAATTTCAGGAGCAGGGGTTTCTTTCGGCCTCCAATGACCGTTTTATCCTCCATTGTAGGCCGGCGGAAACTACTTGCTTCTGAATTGCTCGATCTACCCTGCCGGCCGCTGCGCTGGTTTCAAAGGCGAGATGGTCCAGTCTCTAATTCTTCACCAGCTTTGGAGTTGGCTCTATGATGTACAAATCGATGCGTTCCCGATGAACCTTCTGAATTTCGAACCCGAAATCCCGAAGAACCAGAAACCATCTGAATGAACTCTTACAACTTTATTGTTGTAAAAGAAAAGAAGAAGAAGAAGAAGAAGAAAAAGCTAACACCTATGAGCACCCTGGGATGTGTTTCGTAAGCTTCGTAGTTTCGTTCCCACACGCGAGCGATGCCGCGCCGTCTTATATTGAGACCTTCTATGAGTCCTTGATCGAAAACCTTTCAAATGTCAATCTCGTTTCAGATCCACCAAACTGAAGCCGTTCTGGCTGTCCGTATACGACAAGGAGTCGCTGCCCGTATACGAATTCCTATCCGTGGCCTTACTATCTGTCGAGTACGAGAGGGCGTTACGACGGGCTCTGGAAATGCCAGAGTGTCGGGTGATTCCGTTCTTCGGCGAGTTTATACGAGACCTCAAGTCTATCCTGGCTACCACGCCTAGCCTGGTGGTTCTCTCGCCTACCTCCGGGATCACCAAACAGTTAGAGGTGAGTCAAACTCGGTCCTTAAAGGTGTGTCCGCACATAGTCGACCGGCCGTCGACTGTGTGGACACACCTTAACAGTTTCGTATATGTATACCTACTCGTACTTTTCGGTTTTCTCTCTCGCTCATGTTGAAATCTCTTTTTCCCTCCCTCCCCCTCCTTTTGCTCTCCATTTGGAGCATCCTCCCTCCCTCCCCCACTTCTCTCTTTCTCTCTCCCACGGGGCAAAGTGATGGAAGAATTCAAGTGCAGACTAGAGAGAAAAAAAAAAGTTTGAACCTCCCGAGAATTGAACCCTCACACTCCTTGTTCCAGTTCATTTCCGATTACAACGGGGAGGACCACTACTTCACGACCTCCCTCCCTCCCCCACTTCTCTCTTTCTCTCTCCCACGGGGCAAAGTGATGGAAGAATTCAAGTGCAGACTAGAGAGAAAAAAAAAGTTTGAACCCCCCGAGAATTGAACCCTCACACTCCTTGTTCCAGTTCATTTCCGATTACAACGGGGAGGACCACTACTTCACGCGGAGTGCGGGTAGCGGGATGAGTGCAGCTAGTCCACAGCCGGGACCTAGTCGGTCCCGGTCAATATCGAGCGACCTGTCCCCGCATACGTCGTCCACGGATGTGATAGACAAGATCAGTCCCACGCACAGGTTAGTATTTCTACTGATCTAGTAGGAAATTCATTCCAATAGGAAATTCATTCATACAGAGAGTGGGCAGAGACACAGGGATCGAAATTGGTTGAGAGGCTTCGTACATCGACCCGTCCCATGGTGGAACCATTAGTCCATAGTCCATGGATCTAGTACTCTAGTAGGACTTCAAGTCCCTTTTCCTCATTAAGCTATTATTGTGTTCAAAGTCTCAAACACTATTTAGGGCAAATTTTTAGACCTCGGCTGGGATTCAAATCTGCGTCTTCAAGCTTACTGAGCTATCGTTTCAAGTTCCATATTACCGAGGTAGATATTAATTAACTTGGAGGATTTGTAGACATTGTATGATTTCAACGTTCATAAAAAAATATCCACTGTAGAAAGTGTCACAATTCACATATTAATGAACTTTCTATTCTATTCTGTTGTTTTCTATTCTCCTATTCTACTTTATTCTATTCTGTTCTATTCTATTCTACTCGTATTCTATTTTATTCTTATAGTATTTAATTCTATTCTATTCCAGAGGCGTTTGGGAACTTTGTAATAGGAAGCAAGAGTATAAAGAGAACTCAGTTTGAAAGTACATACTGCTTCTCTCATGCAGTAAAAAAAATCCATGTCTCACTAAAATTTTACTCTCTCATCCACACTTCCAGTATTCACACCTCCAGTATAGAGCGCTCCTATCTAGTGGATGAGGAGGAGGGGATATCCGATCCAGAGTTCTATGATCCTGTCCAGTCATTAGCCCATGACCACGGGGTTAGCTTCATCTCCACTAATAACATCAACCATCATCAACTACAGGTTAGTATTGACATAGTTATGACCGAGTTAGTGGACATTAAATTAAGCCCATGTCTTCAAAATTCCAATAGGGTCTTTCGACAAATCCAACGCCCAAATTTCGGGGTTAGCTTCATCTCCACTAATAACATCAACCATCATCAACTACAGGTTAGTATTGACATAGTTATGACCGAGTTAGTGGACATTCAATTAACTCCATGTCTTCAAAATTCCAACAGGGTCTTTCGACAAATCCAACGCCAAAATTCCAATCCTTTGAAAACTGAGCAAATAACGCTCGAATAAGAATAATGCCGATCTTATCACAGTGTCCAGTCATTAGCCCATGACCACGGGGTTAGCTTCATCTCCACTAATAACATCAACCATCATCAACTACAGGTTAGTATTGACATATAGTTATGAACTTATGACCGAGTTAGTGCACATTAAATTAAGCCCATGTCTTCAAAATTCCAACAGGGTCTTTCGACAAATCCAACGCCCAAATTTCAATCCTTTGAAAAGTGAGCAAATGACGCTCGAATAAGAATAGTGCCGATCTTATCAGAACTCTTTCTCTCTCTCTCTCTCTTTCTCTCACTCTCTCTCTCTCCCTCTTCCTCTCTCTCCCTCTTTCTCTCACTCTCTCTCTCTCCCTCTTTCAGAGTTTTCAATTGATCCAGAGTTTAAGGTATACTGGCCTGTGTAAATCAAATGGTAAAGATCGGCTATAAAAAGACTGCCTCTCCATTAGCAGTAGAGTGTTATCGATAGACGTTTCGGCAGAATCTTATTGCACATCTAGATTCTAGAACATACGAGTTAGATAGGAATATTCCTACCAAATTTCAGCTTCTTGAGAGTTTTCAATTGATCCAGAGTTTAAGGTATACTGGCCTGTGTAAATCAAATGGTAAAGATCGGCTATAAAAAGACTGCCTCTCCATCAGCAGTAGAGTGCTATCGATAGATGTTTCGGCAGAATCTTATTGCACATCTAGATTCTAGAAAATACGAGTTGGATAGGAATATTCCTACCAAATTTCAGCTTCTTAGGGGTTGTGGTTCTGGAGATGAGCGATCAATGTATGAAATATGAATGCGTGAATAGGTTTAGCTTTATAATAGGTAATAAAGATGAAAATTCTATCAATATTCGATTTTATCTACATGTTTTGTTTCTATTCTATTCACAGATAAGGGGTTGTGGTTCTGGAGATGAGCGATCAATGTATGAAATAGGAATGCGTGAATAGGTTTAGCTTTATAATAGGTAATAAAGATGAAGATTCTATCAATATTCGATTCTATCTACATGTTCTGTTTCTATTCTATTCACAGATCCTGCAGCACGGGGTAACCATGGCTCACTGGGAGGCCGAGAGTAACCGCACCGCCCTAGTGTATATTCGACTGGAGCGCAGTTGCGGCACGCTTACCTGGGGTAAGACGGCATGGTCTGCTCTCAAGGCAGGTCCGGCCTCTTCTTCCGCACCTGACTATAATCTTGGTGTCAATCCGGAGGACATGGTGAGTGACGAATAATAACCATGATAGTAAGGAAGTTTTTATTTTTCGACAAATTAACATTTAAAAAAAAGAAGGTTTTTTTCCCCCCGAGATAGTCAACTATCCGAATACCGATTACGCGCAATGCGCAATGTTGGTTAACTTCAGTGATCTATGAGGAACTGGTGCATTCAACGTGCTAATGCCGCTGCGATGGCTCGACCGTTCCGAGAACAAACATCTGTTTGAGATAAAGTTCATCGCGAGTGGGAATCAAACCCGCTACCGAGCACTTAGAAGGCAGACGGCAGACGTGAATGGCTTTGCTTCAGTGATCCATTTGAAACTGCCACATTCAACGTAAAAAAAAAAAAAAAAAATCAACGTAGGTACTATCGTCGCGCCAGCCAATGGCTAGTCTCAAGATTGAATGAGAAGGTTTCGATTCCTAACTTCTTGTTTCCCCATTGGCTCACCAGGTACCGACAGCACTACGTCACAAGCTGCTAGGCGAGGTAGGATTTCCAGGGCTGGAAGAGGGGTTTGTCGAGCTTAGTTACGTGAAGGAGGTCAGTCTAGGAGGACGGGATAAGGATCGAGATCCAGACCTGGTTAGTGCTCTCAGACGCTACTCACTGGACAAGCATGCTACCACGGAATGTGTCATTGCATTGGTGTATGGGAACCATTTGAGTGACAATCGGACCCTGTATCTACTGTGTCCGCCCCTGCTGTGTAGGTAAGTGTATTTCTTTAAAACCAACCTCACTGGTGTAATGGTTAGCACCGTGGACTCTGGGTCTGGAGGTTGGTGGTTCGAATTTAAGTCAAGTCCAAACTTAGCGTAGTGCAATCCGCGAGGAACGACATTTGTGACGAGCATTTAATGCGGGAGCCAGTAGTACATTTATGGCAAGTAGTTGAGAGAACTGGAAAGGTGTTGTGATGGTTGACAGAGTGTCAGAGACAACTCTGACATCGTGTTTCTTTTGATGACACTTTTTATATACTCTTTGATCTGAGCAGCAAATACTTTGAAAGTTTAAATAGGTTTTCCGTAGCCTTGCAAATGGTTCCCATAAAATGACATCATACAAATATAATTTTCCATCTTCAAACCAAATAACAAACCCTTCTTTCCTTCATCAGAATCTGGCATGAAGGTCTCTGCGCCGTGGTACGCGCGCTCAAGCGCGAACTCCAAATGACTGACAGGCGCATGTACTGGCTCAAGGAGCAATACCTGCAGCTCTTCTACGACCAGGACTGTTCAGGCCCTCTGATAGTCGACGCTATCCGTATCTTCGGCGGGCGGGACTGGGCAGCAACGACCAGCGGGGCTGGAACGTCCCCACCGGATAATGGCACGCTGCGAAGAGGAACCTCCACTAAGTTCCGCAAGAAGCGATCCATTGGGAACCTCCAGATGTTGCGGGATGGGTTGGAGCCAGGCGGGTCCAAGCGGAGTGCGGGTAGCGGGATGAGTGCAGCTAGTCCACAGCCGGGACCTAGTCGGTCCCGGTCAATATCGAGCGACCTGTCCCCGCATACCTCGTCCACGGATGTGATAGACAAAATCAGTCCCACGCACAGGTTAGTATTTCTACTGATCTAGTAGGAAATTAATTCATACAGAGAGTGGGCAGAGACACAGGGATCGAAATTGGTTGAGAGGCTTCGTACATCGACCCGTCCGATGATGGAACCATTAGTCCATGGATCTGGTACTCTAGTAGGACTTTCAGTCCCTTTTCCCCATTAAGCTATTATTGTGTTCAAAGTCTCAAACACTATTTAGGGCAAATTTTTAGACCTCGGCTGGGATTCAAATCTGCGTCTTCCAGCTTACTGAGCTATCGTTTCAAGTTCCATATTACCGAGGTAGATATTAATTAACGTGGAGGATTTGTAGACATTGTATGATTTCAACGTTCATAAACGAATATCCACTGTAGAAAGTTTCACAATTCACATATTAATGCTGCAGCACGGGGTAACCATGGCTCACTGGGAGGCCGAGAGTAACCGCACCGCCCTAGTGTATATTCGACTGGAGCGCAGTTGCGGCACGCTTACCTGGGGTAAGACGGCATGGTCTGCTCTCAAGGCAGGTCCGGCCTCTTCTTCCGCACCTGACTATAATCTTGGTGTCAATCCGGAGGACATGGTGAGTGACGAATAATGACCATGATAGTAAGGAAGTTTTTATTTTTCGACAAATTAACATTTAAAAAAAATAGAAGGTTTTCCCCCCGAGATAGTCAACTATCCGAATACCGATTACGCGCAATGTTGGTTAACTTCAGTGATCTATATGGAACTGGTGCATTCAACGTGCTAATGCCGCTGCGATGGCTCGACCGTTCCGAGAACAAACATCTGTTTGAGATAAAGTTCACCGCGAGTGGGAATCAAACCCGCTACCGAGCACTTAGAAGGCAGACGGCAGGCGTGCTAACTAGAATGGCTTTGCTTCAGTGATCCATTAGACACTGCCACATTCAACGTAGGTACCAGCCTAGTTAGCTTAGTTGGTAGTGCGTCTGCCTTGTAAGCACCTGAGTATTGAGAATCATTGCTCCCTCCAGCAGCAAGCGCGCATGGCACAGATATTCCAGGTAGGTGCGCTTGTCATTTCTCCAAAGCGAAATCAGACATTCATAGCCAGCCTAGTTAGCTTGGTTGGTAGCACGTCTGCCTTGTAAGCGCTACGTCGCGGGTTCAATTTCCGCCCGGGGCGGATTTTATCCTGAACGGATAGGATTCGTTCTCGGAACGATTGGCTTTCTCTTATCCTGTCTTCCTTTTCTCCTCGTTTTCGGGCAGTTACACCTTGGTAGTTACAGTTCCCTCTATCAAACCTCTTCAAAAAATAATAATTCGTAAATTGATTGATTCTCACGGAATGTGTCATTGCATTGGTGTATGGGAACCATTTGAGTGACAATCGGACCCTGTATCTACTGTGTCCGCCCCTGCTGTGTAGGTGAGTGTATTTCTTCAAAACCAACCTCACTGGTGTAATGGTTAGCACCGTGGACTCTGGGTCTGGAGGTTGGTGGTTCGAGTTTAAGTCAAGTCCAAACTTAGCGTAGTGCAATCCGCGAGGAACGACATTTGTGACGAGCATTTAATGCGGGAGACAGTAGTATATTTATGGCAAGTAGTTGAGAGAACTGGAAAGGTGTTGTGATGGTTGACAGAGTGTCAGAGATAACTCTGACATCGTGTTTCTTTTGATGACACTTTTTATATACTTTTTGATCTGAGCAGCAAATACTTTGAAAGTTTAAATGGCTTTTCCGTGGCCTTGCAAATTTCTCTCTCTCTCTCTCTCTCTCTCTCTCTCTCTCTCTCTCTCTCTCTCTCTCTCTCTTTCCTCTTCTCTCCTTCTTCTCTCTTTCTCTCTCTCCCCCCGTCTTTTTTCCTTTCCCTCTCTTTTCTTTTATTTTTTCTCTCTTTCCTTCATCCCTTCTCCCGTCCTTCATTTTCCTGTTTATTTCTCTCTCCCTCCCTTTTTCCTCTCTTCGTTCTCCATTGCGGGAATCGAATAGTCGAATGAAGAAATGATAGATTGATTTCGCCCAACAAGTAGCCGCTGACTGCTCATTCTGACCCTGTCCTTTCTGGTCATTAATAAACCTCTCCTGGGAGAGAGAGCGAGAGAGAGGAGAGGGAGAGAGAGAGATGAGAGAGAGAGGAGAGAGAGAGGGAGGGAGAGAGACAGAGAGAGAGAGAGAGGAGAGAGAGAGAGACAGAGAGAGGAGAGAGAGAGAGAGGAGAGAGCGAGAGAGAGGGAGGGAGAGAGAGAGAGAGAGACAGAGAGAGAGAGGAGAGAGAGGGAGAGAGAGAGGAGAGAGGGAGAGAGAGAGGGAGAGACAGAGAGAGAGAGGAGAGAGAGGGAGAGAGAGAGGAGAGAGAGGGAGAGAGAGAGGAGAGAGAGGAGAGAGAGAGGGGGAGAGAGAGAGGAGAGGGAGGAGAGAGAGAGGGAGAGAGAGACAGAGAGAGAGAGCGAGAGAGAGGGAGAGAGAGAGATTCTTTCCTCCGATCTATTCTTGTGTTCACTTAACCAAATTAAAAATATTTCCTTTGGGCTTTTCTCTCTTTCACAGTTTCACTTTCTCCTTCTCTCTTCCCCCTTACCTAAGAGCCCGTTTCTCTTTGTCTTACAAATATCAATTATCTAGTACCTACCTATAAAATTAATTAAAAAATAACATGAAATTGAATTATTATTGAGAATGAATTATTTATGTAAGATTAATTAATGAGAAGTAATCATTTATGTAAGAATTAAAATTAAAAAGACAAATTAAGAATCGACTTTCAAAGAAAATTCTAATTATAAATAAAAAATTCCAATCAACATATTTATTTGTTGGTTATTTTCAACCAATCTAAATCTGAAAGGAAATCATTTGCTTTTACTTAAGTAAAAAAAAAAATAAAAATTCAAAATGCAAAATCGTCGAGGTGAAACTTGGTAATCATTATGTCATTATATTCTATTTTTAAATTAATTTAATTAAATCTTTACCTGGTAATGTATTTCAGGTGAGCTCATGGGTGACTCATCTGATAATCACCCAGCCTGCGTACGAGGACAGGAAATGTGTCCTATCCTGTATACTACGGGTTGCATTGAGTTGCTGGAATATGGGCAACTTCAATTCCGCCATGGAAATCATAGGCGGACTCAAGTAAGTAAGGGAAAGCATTTCTGCTCTCAAGGCAGGTCCGGCCTCTTCTTCCGCACCTGACTATAATCTTGGTGTCAATCCGGAGGACATGGTGAGTGACGAATAATAACCATGATAGTAAGGAAGTTTTTATTTTTCGACAAATTAACATTTAAAAAAAAGAAGGTTTTTTTCCCCCCGAGATAGTCAACTATCCGAATACCGATTACGCGCAATGCGCAATGTTGCTTAACTTCAGTGATCTATATGGAACTGGTGCATTCAACATGCTAATGCCGCTGCGATGGCTCGACCGTTCCGAGAACAAACATCTGTTTGAGATAAAGTTCATCGCGAGTGGGAATCAAACCCGCTACCGAGCACTTAGAAGGCAGACGGCAGACGTGAATGGCTTTGCTTCAGTGATCCATTTGAAACTGCCACATTCAACGTAGGTACTATCGTCGCGCCAGCCAATGGCTAGTCTCAAGATTGACGGTGTGTTTAAGTACCGGGCTAGGATGAGCTCGGACCACTTTCTGCATTTGATTAATCCTGATCGAATTCTCCTTTACAGAGGCACGAGCCAGACTCAGGGCTGAGGTCACAGCATTGTCTCTCATTCGAGGGTTTTGCCCGGTACCTCATGGATAAGGACAATTTCGCGTTTGCCTCGGAACGGATGTGTCCGGATGATTTAGACATGGAAATGCCTCTGTCCCACTATTTCATCGCGTCCTCACACAACACCTATCTTACTGGACATCAGCTCAAGGGTGAATCGTCTGTGGATTTGTACAGTCAGGTGGGTATATTTTCACTAAAATGGGCTTAGACTGCGAAGTTACTAATCAACTAGTGGTTCAATGTATCTACTATAAGAACTCACTAAAAAAAGGCCTTTACAGAGCCTCAAACTCAAAAGGCCTTATCTAGCTGAAACTATTGAGAGTATTGAGACGATTTCTTTTATGGATTGAACGATTTTGCCAAATTCTATGAAAAACATTTCAACTATTTCATCGCGTCCTCACACAACACCTACCTTACGGGACATCAGCTCAAGGGTGAATCGTCTGTGGATTTGTACAGTCAGGTGGGCATTTTCACTAAAATGGGCTTAGACTGCGAAGTTACTAATCAACTAGTGGTTCAATGTACTATAGGAATTCACTAAAAAAAGGCCTTTACAGAGCCTCAAAAGGCCTTATCTAGCTGAAACTCTATTGAGAGTATTGGAGGCGATTTCTTTTATGGATTGAACGATTTTGCCAAATTCTATGAAAAACATCTCATTCTATTCTATTCTACCATTCTATTCTATTTTATTCTATCCGTGGCCTTACTATCTGTCGAGTACGAGAGGGCGTTACGACGGGCTCTGGAAATGCCAGAGTGTCGGGTGATTCCGTTCTTCGGCGAGTTTATCCGAGACCTGAAGTCTATCCTGGCTACCACGCCTAGCCTGGTGGTTCTCTCGCCTACCTCCGGGATCACCAAACAGTTAGAGGTGAGTCAAACTCGGTCCTTAAAGGTGTGTCCACACATAGTCGACCGGCCGTCGATCGATTGTCGATTGATGACCGTCGACGGTGTGGACACACCTTAACAGTTTCGTACATGTATACCTACTCGTACTTTTCGGTTTTCTCTCCCCTATACCCTATACCTATTGTCTACAATCGCTCATGGGATTTTTGTCGAAATATCTTCTTCCCTCCCTCCCCCTCCTTTTGCTCTCCATTTGGAGCATCCTCCCTCCCTCCCCCACTTCTCTCTTTCTCTCTCCCACGGGGCAAAGTGATGGAAGAATTCAAGTGCAGACTAGAGAGAAAAAAAAAGTTTGAACCCCCCGAGAATTGAACCCTCACACTCCTTGTTCCAGTTCATTTCCGATTACAACGGGGAGGACCACTACTTCACGAGAATAGGCCCCGGGGGCCTCCTCAATCTGGACAAAATCTACAAGACCCATGCCGTCATGGACAGGATAGCCTCGTTCCATCTACACTATCACCAGAGGGAACACGACACCAACCCTGTGCGGGAAACCATGAGGTGAGAAACCATAGTGAAGTGTGAAACAATGAGAGAAACTATAGTATAGATATGAGATGAGATGAGAAACCACAGGGGAATCATAAGGTGAATGGGAAAACAGTGAGAAGAGGTTTTTTTTTAAATTTTTATGAATGTAGGTAAATTTTTTTACAACCAGGTTTGCATACGATAGAGGGAATAGAGGGAACGTTTGATAGAGGGAACTTTAACTGCTAAGGTCTTATCGTCCCGAAATCAAAGAGAGAAGGAATAGAGGAAAGCCAGTCGTTCCGAGAACGAACCTAACTGTTCAGGATAAAATCCGCCCCGGGCGGGAATCGAACTAGCGCTTACAAGGCAGACACGCTACCAACCGAGCTAACTAGGCTAGCGTACTACCTTTAGGCATATTTATTATTATTCACCTTTTCTCATTTTCAGACAGGCTCGGCGTTTTTCGTTAACCTCTTAAATTCAGTGATCCTAGAGGTCGATCACCTGGCAAGAATGGACTCCTCAAGAAGTCAAGACCATTCATTGGGCCAAAACCAGTGATAGGCTCTCTCTCTCCCTCTTCCTCTCTCTCCCTCTTTCTCTCACTCTCTCTCTCCCTTTTTCTCTGACACTCTCTCTCTCTCCCTCTTTCTCTCACTTTCTCCCTCTCCCTCTTTCTCTTTCTCTCACTCTCTCTTCCTTTCCCCCTCCCATCTTCTGTTTCGATTGAATAGATTAGGTTAAGTACTTAGTAGGTCGCTATACATTAGTATGTATACTTGGGTGGGGTTGAATGCACATCGATTCCCTACATGCATAGTTACATACCTATGTACTTACTGAGGTTATACCTACATTAAAGATATAGCTGGGTACATCAAGTAGGTATCTATACCTATCTACCTGCATTATACCTACCTACATCAATTACCTACCTATTTGAGTTTGAGTGTTAAAATCTGGCAAACGACATGGGATTTCCTTTCTCTCTCCTCTCTCTCTCTCTCTTTCTCTCTCTCTCTCTCTCTCTTTCTCTCTCTCTTTCTCTTTCCTCTTCTCTCCTTCTTTTCTCTTATCCCTCTCTTTTCTTTTGTTTTTTTTTCTCTCTTTCCTTCATCCCGTCTCCCGTCCTTCTTTTTCCTGTTTTTTTCTCTCTCCCTTTTTTTCCTGTCTTCGTTCTCTATTTCAGGAATCGAATAGTCGAATGAAGAAATGATAGATTGATTTCGCCCAACAAGTAGCCGCTGACTGCTCATACTGACCCTGTCCTTTCTGGTCATTAATAAACTCTCCAGGGAGAGAGAGAGGGAGAGAGATGAGCGCGAACTTCAAGGAGAGAGGGAGGGAGAGAGAGGGAGAGAGAGAGGGAGGGACAGAGAGAGGAGAGAGAGAGGGAGGGAGAGAGAGGGAGAGAGAGAGGGAGGGAGAGAGGGAGAGAGGGACAGAGAGAGGAGAGAGAGAGGGAGAGAGAGAGAGGAGAGAGACAGAGAGAGAGACAGAGAGATAGAGCGAGAGAGAGAGCGAGAGAGAGAGAGCGAGAGAGAGGGAGAGAGAGGGAGAGAGAGATTCTCTCTTCCGATCTATTCTTGTGTTCACTTAACCAAATTAAAAGTATTTCCTTTGGGCTTTTCTCTCTTTCACAGTTTCACTTTCTCCTTCTCTCTTCCCACTTACCTAAGAGCCCGTTGAACGGGTTCCCCCCCCCCCCCCCCGAGATAGTCAACTATCCGAATACCGATTACGCGCAATGCGCAATGTTGGTTAACTTCAGTGATCTATGAGGAACTGGTGCATTCAACGTGCTAATGCCGCTGCGATGGCTCGACCGTTCCGAGAACAAACATCTGTTTGAGAACCCGCTACCGAGCACTTAGAAGGCAGACGGCAGGCGTGAATGGCTTTGCTTCAGTGATCCATTAGAAGCTGCCACATTCAACGTAGGTACTATCGTCGCGCCAGCCAATGGCTAGTCTCAAGATTGAATGAGAAGGTTTCGAACCCTAACTGACTGTTTCCCCATTGGCTCACCAGGTACCAACAGCACTACGTCACAAGCTGCTGGGTGAGGTAGGATTTCCAGGGCTGGAAGAGGGTTTTGTCGAGCTTAGTTACGTGAAGGAGGTCAGTCTAGGAGGACGGGATAAGGATCGAGATCCAGACCTGGTTAGTGCTCTCAGACGCTACTCACTGGACAAGCATGCTACCACGGAATGTGTCATTGCCCTGGTGTATGGGAACCATTTGAGTGACAATCGGACATTGTATCTACTGTGTCCGCCCTTGCTGTGTAGGTGAGTGTAGTATGATGAGAGAACTATAAATTTGTTATAATAAATTGTATTTTCTTCTTGGAACCGATTCCGGTGGAGTACCATTTTGGATTTCCTGGCGCTATCACGCCAAAAGGGGGGAAATTCCGAAATTAAAATACTATATGCGAGTGTCAGAGATAACTCTGACATCATGATTCTTTTGATGGCACTTTTTTATAATTTTTGACCTGAGCAGCAAATACCTACTTTAAAAGATTAAAATGACATCATACAAATATAATATTCCGTCTTAAAACAAATAACAAACCTCTCTCCCTCATCAGACTCTGGCATGAAGGTCTCTGCGCCGTGGTACGCGCGCTCAAGCGCGAACTTCAAATGACTGATAGGCGCATGTACTGGCTCAAGGAACAATACCTGCAGCTCTTCTACGACCAGGACTGTTCAGGCCCTCTGATAGTCGACGCTATCCGTATCTTCGGCGGGCGGGACTGGGCAGCAACGACCAGTGGGGCTGGAACGTCCCCACCGGACAATGGCACGCTGAGGAGAGGCACCTCCACTAAGTTCCGCAAGAAGCGATCCATTGGGAACCTCCAGATGTTGCGGGATGGGCTAGAGCCCGGCGGATCCAAGCGGAGTGCGGGTAGCGGAATGAGTACAGCTAGTCCACAGCCGGGGCCTAGTCGGTCCCGATCCATATCGAGCGATCTGTCCCCGCATACGTCGTCCACGGATGTGATTGACAAGATCAGTCCCACGCACAGGTATGTTAGTTCCCAGAGTACAATATTGTCTTGCTTCCATGGTCAAAATTAAGACGGTAAGGTCCAGTTATAAGGAGGCTCTAGCCCGAGTTCTAGCTAAGGGAGAGGCAAGAGATTAATTCTTTTAAAATAGTCACTTTTGTGTCTATCACGTATAACTTTGAGGTCGATTACCGGAATGTGTTCAAATCTTGAAATCTTTTGTATTGTCTATCAAACCATTTGGGACGAAATTTCCGGTCTCATTTAAGGATTTGGGATTAATATTACCGAGGATACCGACTTATTGACTGGGAGGATTTGATACTCTATTATTTCTACTCTAATCTTATTCTATTTCATTATATTCTTTTCTATTAAGTTCTAATATTCGATTCTATTCTATTCCAGGGATCTGTAACAACGAAGGTCATATCATTTCTAAATTCAAGAAGGTTTGCCGCGGGTAGGAATCGAACTTGAGACCTGGCGCTTACAAGGCAAGCGCACTACCCTCCAAACTAACGAAGCTGGCATGACAATTTGTAATTTACGAAATAAGATAAGAGGTTCAGCGTCCTATAGCTAAGTATTGAAATTCCTTTGTTCTCGTGTCCCGCCATGGATTTCCAGGAGTTTCCAGGTTCCCGCCTCTCATCCCGGTTGCAATGTCAGGAGCAGGGGTTTCTTTCGGCCTCCAATGACCGTTTTATCCTCCATTGTAGGCCGGCGGAAACTACTTGCTTTTGAATTGCTCGATCTACCCTGCCGGCCGCTGACTTCAAGGACAAGATGGCGTTTTCACCAGCTTTGGAATTTGGTGTATAATGTTTAATGTATCCTACCAGGTGTACCGGAAGGCACGCGAACTTCAAGAGTTCGGAGCGTCGTCGGGCCGCCCGGCCTATATTAACACGAAATAGATATTAGAATATTAAGGTTTTTCAGCTTAAACTTCCTTGGTGGAAATTTTGAGAAACTGAGAACTGAGACGTAAGGTGTGTCCGCACATAGTCTATCGACATCAGCTGAAACCGTAGACTACGTCGACAACATAGATTCACCTCTTCAATCGACGCCGACGGTTGATACGTTAGGACAGCTTTAGAGTTGTTCTACGCGCCGCAAACGTTACAAACGCCAATTTTCGTTTCAGATAAAATTTATTTTATATTTATTTTTGTTTGCTTTGTAATTCGCTTGTTTTTAATATCTAATATAAATGAAAAGTATAACATAAACGTGCAAACTAAAATGAGGAGCTTACACCATGGTTCTATAACTCATGAGACCACACTAGACTTTACCGACTTTGTGCTCATATTTCGTTCCTTTAGGTAAAAATAATAAACCTTTCTTAGTTTATTTTATGGGGAGGGATGTTTTTTAACATGCGCCTTTTTCCGTCAAGGCAAACTGTGCAATAAAATTATAGCTAAACGATAAATTAAACATTCCCAACGGACCTGCTGTAGAGTTAAACCGCTTTGGAGGATTTTTTTTTAATGCTCGAAAAATATTTTATATCAATTGTCAAAATGCCAACAAACTCTTGCACTCGGACCATCAACCTTCCAATTAGAAGGCCACTGCATTAAACCTTGGTCCTTAACCCCCTCAGTTCTCAGGTTTGTTGTACTCTCTTTTATTTCAGTTTAAGAATGAGGAAAGACATCAAAGATCTGTTCGAACAGTTTGCCCAATCTATCCGGAGTCTGTCTGACAATTCACTGAACGAGGGTTCGAGTTCCAGAGCTTCCCCAGAACCACCGCATGTACACCAAAAAATACGTGAGTTCCCTCGGAATTTCACCTTTTAGAATGAGCGGAGTGGAGTGAGTATTGGGGAAACTCTGCACAATGTTTGTGTATATCACAGCCAAGGGTCTCCATTTTTTTTTTTTTTTTTTTTTTTTTTACTCTGGTAATGCTACCACTGCCAGTTAATCATTCAAAGTACCTACCTACTCAGTTGTCCTCACGAGGCTGATTGGACTCGAAACTTCATCCCTGCCGGAAATCGCACCCGGAACCTCCAATGTGCAAGCCTCGTACACGGCCACGGAGATGGAGGTTGCTTCGAAAGTTTTAGACACTATGACATTGGCGAATTTGCCCATTTTCCTTAATTTGCCCATTTTCCTCTCTTTTCCCCTCAGCTTTCCTCACTCGCAATAGTTCGATAGAATTGTCCGACGCCAAATCTGATCCCGCCCACGAGAAGAAAGTCATCTATGATGCCATCTCTGCTGCCAGCATCATTGCTAACTGTGCCGGGGTAGATACGTCCAAGTCTAAAGTCATCACGCAGAGTAGCTTCAGCAAATTCCTGGAAACCAAACAGCTGGAGGTGTTGAGTGACGAGGAGGTGAAGAGCTTAATCCAGGTAAAGTATAGGTTTAACGATGAGCTTATTCCAGGTCAGTATCGGTTTAACTAATGGCCGAGGCCACAGTTTCCATTTAAACAATTTACACAAAATTTTAAATTAAGACAAATCTGAAGAAAGAAAAAAAAAATAAAAAGTCATTAATCTTAATTGATGGAATGACGACAGTGAGGTCTACGCTTTAGTTCGACAGATTTGCAACTATTGCATGTGTTTGAATTATCGATTTTGATGAAATTTGGTACCGGAATTCAATACACATCAATACACGTTGCTCATTGAAATTTGGACTCCCAAAACTGAGCAGGGCGCATTTTCGGTCCACTGATTTCATCTCCCAGTACATCCTACATCCACATGAGTCGTCCTCATAGAGGTGTGTCCACACATAGTCGACCGGCCGTCGGTCCGCATCGATTGATGATCAATCGTCTTCGATCTAGGGCCGTCGACTATGTGTGGACACACCTTAAACCCATCAATTGTTTCTGCATTTGATTAATCCTGATCGAATTCTCCTTTACAGAGGCACGAGCCAGACTCAGGGCTGAGGTCACAGCATTGTCTCTCATTCGAGGGTTTTGCCCGGTACCTCATGGATAAGGACAATTTCGCGTTTGCCTCGGAACGGATGTGTCCGGATGATTTAGACATGGAAATGCCTCTGTCCCACTATTTCATCGCGTCCTCACACAACACCTATCTTACTGGACATCAGCTCAAGGGTGAATCGTCTGTGGATTTGTACAGTCAGGTGGGTATATTTTCACTAAAATGGGCTTAGACTGCGAAGTTACTAATCAACTAGTGGTTCAATGTATCTACTATAAGAACTCACTAAAAAAAGGCCTTTACAGAGCCTCAAACTCAAAAGGCCTTATCTAGCTGAAACTATTGAGAGTATTGAGACGATTTCTTTTATGGATTGAACGATTTTGCCAAATTCTATGAAAAACATCTCATTCTATTCTATTCTACCATTCTATTCTATTTTATTCTGTCTTCAGGTATTACTATCAGGGTGTCGATGTGTGGAGTTGGATTGTTGGGATGGAGATGATGGCAATCCACAAATCTACCACGGACACACATTCACCACTAAGATCTCATTCCGATCGGTAGTGGAGGCCATCAACAAGAGCGCCTTCATTACTTCCCCCTATCCTGTGATATTGAGTATTGAGAATCATTGCTCCCTCCAGCAGCAAGCGCGCATGGCACAGATATTCCAGGTAGGTGCGCTTGTCATTTCTCCAAAGCGGAATCAGACATTCATAGCCAGCCTAGTTAGCTTGGTTGCTAGCACATCTACCTTGTAAGCGCTACGTCGCGGGTTCAATTTCCGCCCGGGGCGGATTTTATCCTGAACGGATAGGGTTCGTTCTCGGAACGATTGGCTTTCTCTTATCCTGTCTTCCTTTTCTCCTCGTTTTCGGGCAGTTACACCTTGGCAGTTACAGTTCCCTCTATCAAACCTCTTCGAAAAATAATAATTCGTAAATTGATTGAGTCTTTTTTTTTTTTATTCCAAGTGCTTCTTTTTTTTTTTTTTTTTTTTTTTTTTACTCTGGTAATGCTACCACTGCCAGTTAATCATTCAAAGTACCTACCTACTCAGTTGTCCTCACGAGGCTGATTGGACTCGAAACTTCATCCCTGCCGGAAATCGCACCCGGAACCTCCAATGTGCAAGCCTCGTACACGGCCACGGAGATGGAGGTTGCTTCGAAAGTTTTAGACACTATGACATTGGCGAATTTGCCCATTTTCCTTAATTTGCCCATTTTCCTCTCTTTTCCCCTCAGCTTTCCTCACTCGCAATAGTTCGATAGAATTGTCCGACGCCAAATCTGATCCCGCCCACGAGAAGAAAGTCATCTATGATGCCATCTCTGCTGCCAGCATCATTGCTAACTGTGCCGGGGTAGATACGTCCAAGTCTAAAGTCATAACGCAGAGTAGCTTCAGCAAATTCCTGGAAACCAAACAGCTGGAGGTGTTGAGTGACGAGGAGGTGAAGAGCTTAATCCAGGTAAAGTATAGGTTTAACGATGAGCTTATTCCAGGTCAGTATCGGTTTAACTAATGGCCGAGGCCACAGTTTCCATTTAAACAATTTACACAAAATTTTAAATTAAGACAAATCTGAAGAAAGAAAAAAAGGTGTTGAGTGACGAGGAGGTGAAGAGCTTAATCCAGGTCAGTATCGGTTTAACTAATGGCCGAAGCCACAGTTTGGATTTAAACAATGTACACAAAATTTTAAATTAAGACAAATCTGAAGAAAAAAATAATAATAATAAAATAAGAAGTCATTAATCTTAATTGATGGAACGACGACAGTGAGGTCTACGCTTTAGTTCGACAGATTTGCAACTTTTGAATGTGTTTGAATTATTGATTTTGATGAAATTTGGTACCGGAATTCAATACACATCAATACACGTTGCTCATTGAAATTTGGACTCCCAAAACTGAGCAGGGCGCATTTTCGGTCCACTGATTTCATCTCCCAGTACATCCTACATCCACATGAGTCGTCCTCATAGAGGTGTGTCCACACATAGTCGACCGGCCGTCGGTCCGCATCGATTGATGATCAATCGTCTTCGATCTAGGGCCGTCGACTATGTGTGGACACACCTTAAACCCATCAATTGTTTCTGCATTTGATTAATCCTGATCGAATTCTCCTTTACAGAGGCACGAGCCAGACTCAGGGCTGAGGTCACAGCATTGTCTCTCATTTGAGGGCTTTGCCCGGTACCTCATGGATAAGGACAATTTCGCGTTTGCCTCGGAACGGATGTGCCCGGATGATTTAGACATGGAAATGCCTCTGTCCCACTATTTCATCGCGTCCTCACACAACACCTATCTTACTGGACATCAGCTCAAGGGTGAATCGTCTGTGGATTTGTACAGTCAGGTGGGTATATTTTCACTAAAATGGGCTTAGACTGCGAAGTTACTAATCAACTGGTGGTTCAATGTACTATAGGAATTCACTAAAAAAAGGCCTTTACAGAGCCTCAAAAGGCCTTATCTAGCCGAAACTCTATTGAGAGTATTGGAGGCGATCTCTTTTATGGATTGAACGATTTTGCCAAATTCTATGAAAAACATTTCTGGTGTTGAGTGACGAGGAGGTGAAGAGCTTAATCCAGGTCAGTATCGGTTTAACTAATGGCCGAAGCCACAGTTTGGATTTAAACAATTTACACAAAATTTTAAATTAAGACAAATCTGAAGAAAGAAAAAAAAAATAAAAAGTCATTAATCTTAATTGATGGAATGACGACAGTGAGGTCTACGCTTTAGTTCGACAGATTTGCAACTATTGCATGTGTTTGAATTATCGATTTTGATGAAATTTGGTACCGGAATTCAATACACATCAATACAAAAAAAAATAATAAAATAAGAAGTCATTAATCTTAATTGATGGAACGACGACAGTGAGGTCTACGCTTTAGTTCGACAGATTTGCAACAACTATTGCATGTGTTTGAATTATTGAATGTGTTTGAATTATCGATTTTGATGAAATTTGGTACCGGAATTGAATACACATCAATACACGTTGTTCATTAAAATTTGGACTCCCAAAACTGAGCAGGGCGCATTTTTGGTCCACTGATTTCATCTCTCAGTACATCCTACAACCACTGTATTGTTTTGTACAATGCTTATGGTACCTGAGATCAATCAATGTGATTTCTCAATTATTTAGCCTTAAGATACCATGTTACATGGTATCTTAAGGCTAAATAATTGAGAAATCACATTGATCCTACATCCACATGAGTCATCCTCATAGAGGTGTGTCCACACATAGTCGACCGGCCGTCGGTCCGCATCGATTGATGATCAATCGTCGTCGATCTAGGGCCGTCGACTATGTGTGGACACACCTTAAACCATCAATTGTTTCTGCATTTGATTAATCCTGATCGAATTCTCCTTTACAGAGGCACGAGCCAGACTCAGGGCTGAGGTCACAGCATTGTCTTTCATTCGAGGGTTTTGCCCGGTACCTCATGGATAAGGACAATTTCGCGTTTGCCTCGGAACGGATGTGTCCGGATGATTTAGACATGGAAATGCCTCTGTCCCACTATTTCATCGCGTCCTCACACAACACCTACCTTACGGGACATCAGCTCAAGGGTGAATCGTCTGTGGATTTGTACAGTCAGGTGGGCATTTTCACTAAAATATTTTATATTTATTTTTGTTTGCTTTGTAATTCGCTTGTTTTTAATATCTAATATAAATGAAAAGTATAACATAAACGTGCAAACTAAAGATAAAAAGGAAAAAATGAATTCAGATTGTACAAGTTGCGGAAAAAAAATCAAAATTTCGAATTTCCCGCCAACTTTACACGCTTAAAGGCCGACAATGGCCTAGCTCAGCCCAGTACCTACATAAACACACCCTCAATGAGAAGGTTTCGATTCCTAACTTCTTGTTTCCCCATTGGCTCACCAGGTACCGACAGCACTACGTCACAAGCTGCTAGGCGAGGTAGGATTTCCAGGGCTGGAAGAGGGGTTTGTCGAGCTTAGTTACGTGAAGGAGGTCAGCCTAGGAGGACGGGATAAGGATCGAGATCCGGACCTGGTTAGTGCTCTCAGACGCTACTCACTGGACAAGCATGCTACCACGGAATGTGTCATTGCATTGGTGTATGGGAACCATTTGAGTGACAATCGGACCCTGTATCTACTGTGTCCGCCCCTGCTGTGTAGGTAAGTGTATTTCTTTAAAACCAACCTCACTGGTGTAATGGTTAGCACCGTGGACTCTGGGTCTGGAGGTTGGTGGTTCGAATTTAAGTCAAGTCCAAACTTAGCGTAGTGCAATCCGCGAGGAACGACATTTGTGACGAGCATTTAATGCGGGAGCCAGTAGTACATTTATGGCAAGTAGTTGAGAGAACTGGAAAGGTGTTGTGATGGTTGACAGAGTGTCAGAGACAACTCTGACATCGTGTTTCTTTTGATGACACTTTTTATATACTCTTTGATCTGAGCAGCAAATACTTTGAAAGTTTAAATAGGTTTTCCGTAGCCTTGCAAATGGTTCCCATAAAATGACATCATACAAATATAATTTTCCATCTTCAAACCAAATAACAAACCCTTCTTTCCTTCATCAGAATCTGGCATGAAGGTCTCTGCGCCGTGGTACGCGCGCTCAAGCGCGAACTCCAAATGACTGACAGGCGCATGTACTGGCTCAAGGAGATTGATTCTCAATATTATCTTGAAAAAGAGAACCATCCTTTTCAAGTTGATCCACAGAACTTATGAAAATGACTGCCGAAACCCTCCAAGATCTTAATATTATTCCATGATTTTCTTCGTATATTAATTGATTATTTTAATTATTCCACGATTTCCAGTCTATATTCGGTGAGAAGCTGGTGACGCGGTTCATGTTCGACGCGGACTTCGGTGACGAGCCGCACCTTCCCTCGCCCGCGGCACTAAAGTACCGCATCCTCGTCAAGAACAAGAAGCTCACGTCAGAAATACCGCACCCGGCACTCAGTCGCGGCAATAGAAGCGCGAGCCGCATACAGAACCACGCTGCTGGAACGGGAGGGGGAGGGAGAACCAGTTCGATTATATCCAACACGAGTGGCGGCTCGGTGAATGATGAGTTTAGTGATGATGATGAGGATGATGAAGACGATGAGAATATTGATGGTGAGTGCGGCAACTTGTTTCAATCCGTCTAAAAATTGGGCTATCTAAATTTCTGCAAAGGCTAAAGAAATAGCAGAAATGTCGTTAAATTTCTGCAAAGGCTAAAAGGTTGAGTGCGACGGGCACCGGAAATTTTTTTTAGCCAAAACCAAATGTCAGCCCAAAGCATCAACCTAGGGTTGATTGAGAGGCTGGCAGAAATAGCAGAAATGTCGTTAAATTTCTGCAAAGGCTAAAAGGTTGAGTGCGACGGGCACCGGAAATTTTTTTTAGCCAAAACCAAACGTCAGCCCAAAGCATCAACCTAGGGTTGATTGAGAGGCTGGTGAAAAACGTCATTTACATTTACATTAGTATTTCAGTGCAATAGTGCCAGCCTAGTCAACCTGGAGGGTAGCGCGCCTACCTTGTAAGCGCTAGGTCGCGATTTCGATTCCCGCCCGTGACGGACTTTATCCAAAAAGATAGGGTTCGTTCTCGGAACGACTGGCTTTCTCCTATTCTTTCCTTCTGCTCTCTTCGCTTTCGGGACAACAAAACCTCAGCAGTTACAGTAGTCTTTAACAAAACCTCTTTAAAAAAGTTCTACATTTCGGTTCATACTTTGTGAGGTTATCACTTGACTTCAACCACCAATTCGCCAATCGCCAACCTTCATATCCAAACTCCATCGCACCAACCACTTGCTAGAATACTGAGGTTGGATTCGTTAGGTTACATTGTAGGACCGAATAAAATCAACAACAAAACCATTTCTTCTTCACACCATCAGATAACTAACGCCATCTCCCTTACATCTCTACTTTCCAGTTGGTATTCGTACGGACTCTCTATCTAGTCATGAGAGTGGCATCAAAGCTAAACCCAAACATAACGTCAATGAGCTAGACTGGGCAGCCCTGGAAGAAGAAGCACATAAAGCAAAGAAGCAGAGTACTCAGATAGCCAAGGAATTGTCCGACCTTATCATTTATGTACAGGTAAGAAGCTTGAGTTAGTCCCATAGTCCTATGTTAGTCGATCGATGACGACTGAACCGTCCATACTGCCTCGACAACATAGATTTACCAACGATCGACGCCCGTCGACTATGTGTGGACACAGATTTAGGGGTTGTTCCAATGCAATCAGAGTTCCACTAATTTCATTTACTTGTACTCAATGTAGGTATGTTAGAAAGTTCCGTCGCTAAATTTAGCGTCAATTTCCCTATTATTTTTCACGTTTATTTTATGTTTCCAGGCCATCAAGTTCCGCGGTTTGTCTGCTATTAGTCCGAGTAGTTCGGTAAAATACACCAAACGTATAGCAGGGAGTGTGGCAGGTGCTGCCGCTACTCTCAAGAAAGCTAGTGGTGGGGTTGCAGGGACCTCCAGTATTTCCTCATCTGAAGTAACGCCCCACCATAACAAGCGAGCCAATACCTACCATCCTTGCTACCAATGTTCCTCACTCAACGAGAATACAGCCAAGAAGTTATGCAGGAAACAGCCCCTCGCTCTGCTTAGTCATACAGAGACACAACTAGTGAGGACATATCCTGCAGGCATGAGGATAGACTCTTCTAACTTTAACCCTGTCACATTCTGGGCGTATGGCATACAAATGGTAGCCTTGAACTATCAGACAGATGATAGCTGTCTACACCTGAACAGTGCTATGTTTGAACGTAATGGCAAGTGTGGCTATGTCCCCAAGCCTAGCATCATGTATGATCGGACACATATGATGTACAGGAGATTCAACCCTACAGACAAACAGTTTGACGGTCTTCACTCGACACACTTCATCTTAAGTGTTATCTCAGGACAATATCTCTCCCTTAGTAACTTCAACACGAGTATTCAGATAGAAGCAGAGATCATTGGTATTCCAGTGGACTGTTGCAAGCAAAATGAGGAGCTTACACCATGGTTCTATAACTCATGAGACCACACTAGACTTTACCGACTTTGTGCTCATATTTCGTTCCTTTAGGTAAGAATAATAAACCTTTCTTAGCCTATTTTCTGGGGAAATTGTTTTAAAAAGGCGCCTTTTTAGGCTAACTGTACAATATATCTATAGCTATGGCTAAACGATAAAATAAAAATTTCCAACAGACCTGTTGTAGAGTTAAACGGTTAAACCGCTTTAAAGGTTTTTTTGATGTTTAAAAATGATGATTATTTTATTTTATTTTTTTTTTTTTACTTTTTTCAATTGTCAACAAACTCTTGCACTCGAACCATCAACCTTCCAATTAGACCCACTCAGGTTAGTTATCTTCTCCTTTATTTCAGTTTAAGAATGAGGAAAGACATCAAAGATCTGTTCGAACAGTTTGCCCAATCCATCCGGAGTCTGTCTGACAATTCACTGAACGAGGGTTCGAGTTCCAGAGCTTCCCCAGAACCACCGCATGTACACCAAAAAATACGTGAGTTCCCTCGGAATTTCACCTTTTAGAATGAACGAAGTGGAGCGAGTTTTAACTCAATTTACTTGAACGGGTATTGGGGAGCCTCTGCACAATGTCTGTGTATATCACAGCATTGCCAAGAGTCTCGTTTAATAATTCTGTCTTCTTTTTTAGTCCGTCCTTCCTTTATTTTATATCCAGAACCACCGCATGTACACCAAAAAATACGTGAGTTCCCTCGGAATTTCACCTTTTAGAATGAACGAAGTGGAGCGAGTTTTAACTTAATTCACTTAAACGGGTATTGGGGAGCCTCTGCACAATGTTTGTGTATATCACAGCATTGCCAAGAGTCTCGTTTAATAATTGTCTTCTTTTTTAGTCCGTCCTTCCTTTATTTTATACTCTGGTAATGCTGCCACTGCTAGTTAATCATTCAAAGTACTCAGTTGTCCTCACGAGGTTGATTGGACTCAAAACTTCATCCCAGCCGGGAATCGAACCCGGTACCTCCAATGTGCAAGCCTCGTATGATACCGACACGGGCATGGAGTTACGGAGGTTCCTTCGAAAGTTTTAGACATATCCTTCCTATCCACACAGCTTTAGCCTTGATGGGGCAAAAAGTCTACTAAGCTTCAAATGGCCTGGCAGTAAGTAAGTAACCTTGGTGATCCTCAATTTAACCATTTCTTCTCTTTTTCCATCTAAACCGGGGAGAGGGTGGGATTAGAATAATAAATAACTTGCTTAGAGTTAGCATGTCGAGATTGTATGAGAACCAAAAATAGCTCTCGTAACTCCTATATTCGGTGGTGTAGTGGTCAAGGTCATCATGTATGATCGGACACATATGATGTACAGGCGATTCAACCCTACAGACAAACAGTTTGACGGTCTTCACTCGACACACTTCATCCTAAGTGTTATCTCAGGACAATATCTCTCTCTTAGTAACTTCAACACAAGTATTCAGATAGAAGCAGAGATCATTGGTATCCCAGTGGACTGTTGCAAGCAGAAGACCAAGGTGATTCCTAGGAATGCACTCAATCCTATCTACAATGATACGCATCATGTATGATCGGACACATATGATGTACAGGCGATTCAACCCTACAGACAAACAGTTTGACGGTCTTCACTCGACACACTTCATCTTGAGTGTTATCTCAGGACAATATCTCTCCCTCAGTAACTTCAACACAAGTATTCAGATAGAAGCAGAGATCATTGGTATTCCAGTGGACTGTTGCAAGCAGAAGACCAAGGTGATTCCTAGGAATGCACTCAATCCTATCTACAATGATACATTCTTCTTCCTAGTAGCCTACTGCTGGAGTAAAGGGACTTTTCAGTCCTATGCGAGCAGTATAAATAAGCACTATTATTATTAATATTTCTTAATCTTACTTACCCCATTAACAGCTCCATTCCCATTGGTCAATCCATGATGTACATCTAATCATCAGATCATTGCTCAGCGCGTCATACATCTGGAATGTTTGAAACCTGGCTATCGTCATGTCAGACTAAGGAATCTACAGAATCAACCTCTGCATCTATCCACACTGTTCATCTACTCAAGGACAGAAGAGGAGAGTCTGGACTATTCCAAGGAAGGCAAGGATACGTGGAATGTTTGAAACCAGGCTATCGTCATGTCAGACTAAGGAATCTACAGAATCAACCTCTGCATCTATCCACACTGTTCATCTACTCGAGGACAGAAGAGGAGAGTCTTGATTATTCCAAGGAAGGCAAGGATACCAATGAGAGTGAAGAGAAGAGTACAAAGTTGACATCTAAGATCCCGGGAGTGAAGAGGAAGATGTTCTTCCTGGTGGTGTATGGTGTGTTACCAGATGAACAATATACAATACTCAAGATAACACAGGAGAGTAGTACTCAGGAGGTTATACTCCAGGCATTACAGAAGGCAGGGACCAGTGCAGACAAGGTGAATGAGTATTTCCTAGTGGAGGAGGTGTCTAGAGGATGGGATAAGAAAGATAAGGATATGCCTGCAACACAGAGAGTTCTGGATCAGATGGAATGTCCACTCCAGGCACAGGCGCAGTGGACAGGGGAGGGCAGATTCTTATTGAAACGCATGGGGGATGACCCCAGTAGTCGAGCCTGGCTGTCTAGTATTATGAGTACAAGATTGAAACCTACACAACCCCGTGCCTGGGATGAGGCAGATAACTTCCTCGTCTGTGTCTATAATGTCTCCCCTGAGATCCCCTATGCTATCCTCAAGGTTCCACTGAGTGCCTCTGCACAAGATGTCCTAGCACAGGCCCTGGTCAAGGCAAGACGTATGGAAGATCCTTCACGTTTTGTACTCATAGAGGAGTTGGAGTGGGGGACAGCAAGACAGCATCGGGTATTACCTGATGAGGAGAATGTGTATAGAACACAAGCACACTGGCAGACACTAAACTCTCAGAACATACTGAATTTTTATAAATGGTATACCCATCCGTATAAGCAGAGCTTGTGCCACGGATTATTTGGTTCCTTTTTACGTGCCTTTCCCCCTCTTTGTCTATGAGTCAGACATGGCTTTCTCATAGTCTGCCTTCCTTCTCTCTTCGCTTTCGGGACGATTAGACCTTTACTGTTACAGTTCCCTCTGTCAAACCTCTTCAAAAAAAGCTCGGTATCTTACTTCTTTCTTTCTTGTGGTGGTGTAGTGGCCATTGCAGCTCCCCCTGACACTTGACCCCCCCTCCCCCCCCGGCACATGCAGACTGGTGTCATACTAGTGGTATCTAGACCGTTACCTAGGCAACCACTTGGAAAGTGATTAGAATCTCGTTGCCTAGCAACCGTATCAGCAATAGTATACATCACTGTGTGTGCCATGGGGAACCGGGGAACATTGGCTTGGCATGTGTCATATTATGACGTCACATGTTTCCAAATCCAAATGTTCCCCGGTTTACATTCTAATATAAATCGAACCAAAGTTGTAAATTTTGTTGTTTTTTAAAAAAATTAAATTATTTATTGTAAGCCTTTAAAATGCTACTAATTTACCTACACTTTTTGTATAATTTTAGGTTTTCCTTTTTTTTTAGAATCTGTGATCCTTTTACTTATCTTGAAATTTATTTATTTTGTTCTGTAGGTACAAAGAGGTGTAAATGAGTAGGTCCAAAGAGAAATGACACGAGTCCGAATTTGATATTTTGATGGATCCGAGTTCTTCTTTGGCAATTGCAAGCATTTTTAACTACAAAATATAAGGACCTTATTAACATACGTAACATACTAGCAAAACAGTATGGTTTTCTACAGCTCGACTTGTAATGAAAGATCTACACCTACAAAACAAACAAAGTATCTTTACCCAATTCTCCTTTTCCCTCCTTTTTAGTCCGTCCTTTCTTTATTAAATTACAATAGTAATGATAAAAGGTATAGGGACGGACTATTGTTCAATTTCTCTTTGGACTTATTCAAATACGTAGTTTTCAAAATATCCGTTGATGGCAGAGGATTTCAAATGAACCCAATTAGATGAGCCAGGTCCCCCAAATGAACCCAATAGCTATTAGATGATCCAGCAATAATTTCTTTACCCCTGACCTGACCTACAAAACAAACAAAGTATCTTTACCCAATTCTCCTTTTCCCTCCTTTTTAGTCCGTCCTTTCTTTATTAAATTACAATAGTAATAATAAAAGGTATAGGGCCGGACTATTGTTCAATTTCTCTTTGGACTTATTCAAATACGTAGTTTTCCAAAATATCCGTTTATGGCAGAGGATTTCAAATGAACCAAATTAGATGAGCCAGTTCCCCCAAATGAACCCAATATCTATTAGATGATCCAGCAATAATTTCTTTCACATCCCAAACTACCCTCTGACCTAAACTGATCCTATTGTCCAAATAGTCTTTGGTAGAATAGTGTTAGAAGGAAGGATAAAGGTCCACGCACACTCTTGTAAATTCATAAATTGAAGATGAAATTTAAAATATGTGGGAGAAAAACTAAAAAATCTTTGTTCGGAATTTTTTCATCTTCGTGTTGATATGTTTCAAAACTTGGTTAATTTTAGCTGAAATTCCTTGCCCTGAACTCCAAACTTTTCATTCCAGGAACCAATGACATGCGGACATTATGTTTCTTGAAATGAAACGTTTGGGGTTCATTCTGTGTTTAGATCTGTTTTAAAATTCGAGAAATTTAAATCCACAAATGAAAGATTTGTTAAAGAACAAAAAATATCATTAATTTAAAGTTTAAAAGCCAAAGTCATTATCAAATAAAAAACTTTTTTAATTAAAATTTTGGTCTTTGTTATTTCACCTTTTTTTCTTCTTGAATCGACCTTTAATAAACTCGACACCAAAAAATGTTGACTCTTATTTTGGAACCGAAATTTGGCCGCCGCCTTTTCTGAGAGACAGAATTTGCCCCATTTATGGTGACATGCGGACATTATGTTTCTTGAAATGAAACGTTTGGGGTTCATTCTGTG
Organism: Diaphorina citri; assembly: GCF_000475195.1. NCBI lineage: Eukaryota > Metazoa > Arthropoda > Insecta > Hemiptera > Psyllidae > Diaphorina > Diaphorina citri. The sequence goes on along the minus strand of NW_007377960.1, from coordinate 136,104 downwards.
TTTAGATCTGTTTTAAAATTCGAGAAATTTAAATCTACAAATGAAAGATTTGTTAAAGAACAAAAAATATCATTAATTTAAAGTTTAAAAAGCCAAAGTCATTATCAAATAAAAAACTTTTTTTAATTAAAATTTTGGTCTTTGTTATTTCACCTTTTTTTCTTCTTGAATCGACCTTGAATAAACTCGACACCAGAAAATGTTGACTCTAATTTTAGAACCGAAATTTGGCCGCCTTTTCTGAGAGACAGAATTTGCCCCATTTATGCCACCAATTTCCCGTCTTTTCGTCCCATAGGTTTTTTGGGCCAAAGGAGTTTTTAATACTTCTTTCGAAAAACCTGAGGGTAAAAAATAAAACAAAATGGACTTGCTGTCAATATTCAGTTTTGTAAAATACTTCGTTCTATATTTTCAAAAATAATCTAAAACTGGATAATGTTGATAAAATATTGAGATGAGGCACAAGGACAAAATTTACACTCCTATGTACAACAATTTACAGAATATTTATTGCAGAGTACTCAGATAGCCAAGGAATTGTCCGACCTTATCATTTATGTACAGGTAAGAAGCTTGAGTTAGTCCCATAGTCCTATGTTAATCGATCGATGACGACTGAACCGTCCACACTGCCTCGACAACATAGATTCACCAACGATCGACAGCCGTCGACATGTGTGGACACAGATTTAGGGGTGTTCTAATGCAACCAGAGTTCCACTAATTTCATTTACTTGTACTCAATGTAGGTAGGTTAGAAAGTTCCGTCGCTAAATTTAGCGTCAATTTCCCGGCAGTGTGGGCAATAAGTAATATGGCAGATTAAAATAAACAAACTATACGCTATGGTACAAAACGTTCAAACCTATACAAAAAAGTAAGCTAAAAACTATCATTGCAAAAAACAAAACTAAAGTCTGCAGTTATACTTGAATACACGTAATTTTATTAGTACCGAATTTTTTCGTCAAATAAAAAATGTAGGTACAAGCTTTTTTTTTACTAAAAATGTGATCCAAATATAACCTACTGTACGAGTAAAATCGCATCAAATAAGAACACGCTAAACAGAGAAAATGGAGAAACTTAATTTAACAGATAAAAAATATGAAATAATGGGTGTCGTTTTTGTTCTATATCTACATATGTACAAAGTTAAATTGGTGTCACACAAATAACTTCACCGAAAGTGTCCTAGAGCAATCTCAAGTTAACATATTAAAGACAAAAGGCACTTGCATTTTCTAACAGAAAGGCACAAGAATAAGTAGGGAAATAATTTAACTACGAAATAAGTTTTCTCGTACCTACACCTTCGCATAATTATTATTATTATAAATTGGACAATTTTTCGATATTTTTCAATCAGTCGACATTTTTCTGTCCTTTTTTTAGGTATGATTTATCTATACAGAAATTAAGATCTAAAAAGTCTCCTAAAAAAAATATGTTTTGCGTTTACTTACGACAGGACTGTAAGGACACGCAAATCTGAGAACTGTATTTTTCAACTCCAAAGGTTACAATGGCTTTCTCCTATCCTGTCTTCCTTATCTCTTCGATTTCGGGACGATAAGACCATAGCAGTTACAGTTCCCTCTGTCAAACCTCTTTTTAAAAAAATAATAAATAAAAATCATCAGTTTTTCCCCCAAGTAGATGTTTCTTACCTGTTTGAATACACTAGGTGTATAGGGAGGCGGTGCAGTGTACGCGGGCACACCCTCCTCCTGGGTGGCTATACTGGGATCTGACGAACACTTGACCAGTCGAGGCGGTAGTAGCGACTGCTCTAGGTCGCTCTCAGGCGATGACGCGTAGGACATCCGGAACGAGGTCATCGGGAACAAGAAGTCATCTGTGAGAGTCTCGTCCGGCTGTGACCACGTCGTCGAGATAAGGTGACGACGTCGAGAAAATGTGACGACCACGTCGAGATAAGGTGACAAGACATTGGAATGAAGTTGAGATCCATGCCAATGTGGTAGGAAGTTGGAGTGAAGTCCGGAAGATGTGACGGGATATTGAAGTGACGCAGCGTCGATATAGCGTGATGCGACGTCGAGATGATGTGATGCGACGTCGATTTAGTGGAGTGACGTTGGTAGATTGGAGTGAAGTTGAAGTGAAGAGGGGGGAGGGAGGAGGGACAGAACGAAATAACTTCACCGAAAGTGTCCTAGAGCAATCTCAAGTTAACATATTAAAGACAAAAGGCACTTGCATTTTCTAACAGAAAGGCACAAAAATAAGTAGGGAAATAATTTAACTACGAAATGAGTTTTCTCGTACCTACACCTTCGCATTATTATTATTATAAATTGGACAATTTTTCGATATTTTTCGATCAGTCGACATTTTTTTGTCCTTTTTTTTTTAGGTATGATTTATCTATACAGAAATTAAGATCTAAAAAGTGTCCTAAACAAAATTATGTTTTGCGTTTACTTACGACAGTAGTGTTATAAGGACATGCAAATCTGAGAACTGTATTTTTCAACTCCAAAGGTTACAAATGGTAAAAAATAAAACAAAATGGACTTGCTGTCAATATTCAGTTTTTTAAAATACTTCGTTCTATATTTTCAAAAAATAATCTAAAACTGGATAATGTTGATAAAATATTGAGATGAGGCACAAGGACAAAATTTACACTCGTATGTACAACAATTTACAGAATATTTATTACACCATCAGATAACTAACGCCATCTCCCTTACATCTCTACTTTCCAGTTGGTATTCGTACGGACTCTCTATCTAGTCATGAGAGTGGTATCAAAGCTAAACCCAAACATAACGTCAATGAGCTAGACTGGGCAGCACTGGAAGAAGAAGCACATAAAGCTGGCAATAAGTAATATGGCAGATTAAAATAAACAAACTATACGCTATGGTACAAAACGTTCAAACCTATACAAAAAAGTAAGCTAAAAAGCTAAAAACTATCATTGCAAAGAACAAAATACAAAACTAAAGTCTGCGGTTATACTTGATCAAATTTTCTAATCTTGCAAGGTTGCACGATCGACACGTAATTTTATTAGTTCCGAATTTTTTCATCAAATAAAAAATGTAGGTACAAGCTTTTTTTTTACTAAAAATGTGATCCAAGTATAACCTACTGTACGAGTAAAATCGCATCATATAAACTTATAAGAAAAACTATGAAATAAGAACACGCTAAACAGAGAAAATGGAGAAACTTAATTTAACAGATAAAAAATATGAAATAATGGGTGTCTTTTTTGTTCTATATCTATGTACAAAGTAAAATTGGTGTCACACAAATAACTTCACCGAAAATGTCCTAGAGCAATCTCAAGTTAACATTTAAAGACAAAAGGCACTTGCATTTTCAATTGGACAATTTTTCGATATCAGTCGACATTTTTTTGTCCTTTTTTTTAGGTATGATTTATCTATACAGAAATTAAGATCTAAAAAGTGTCCTAAACAAAATTATGTTTTGCGTTTCCTTACGACAGGAGTGTAAGGACACGCAAATCTGAGAACTGTATTTTTCAACTCCAAAGGTTACAAATTACAACATACTAAAAATATCAGTGAAAATAACACTGAAAATATCGGGAAATTTGTTATGATGTTACTATGGCAACACACGCTTTTCAGCTCTATTTGAGTTGTTCGGTTGTTACTGGTTACTGGCTTAGAGATAATAACATCCTATCTCTTCTATTAAGGTTACAAATTACAACATACTAAAAATATCAGTGAAAATAACACTGAAAATATCGGGAAATTTGTTATGATGTTACTATGGCAACACACGCTTTTCAGCTCTATTTGAGTTGTTCGGTTGTTACTGGTTACTGGCTTAGAGATGGTAACATCCTATCTCTTCTATCCTACTAGTATGATTTCTAAACTTCTCTCATGCACGATTCACATGGCACGTCACAAGGCGGGGTCCCGGGTTCGACCCCCGTCTATTTATCATCTAATGGCGGCGTGTTCCAATTGATAACTGTTAATGTTCCTAGGGTCGGCCGGTTTCTTGTACAACTCAAACGCGGACCCCCTCTGATCTGCGCGATGCGTCAGGTCCAGCCCTGGAGTTCCACCTTGGGAGTTCCGTGTAGCTACGTTGTAATAGTACTGGGAGTGGTTGCTACCTGCGGCACGGCGGTCATAGGTGCGGTCTAAACTAGAACCATGACCGGAGTCGAAGCCGCCGTTCAGGTCGGACTCAGTGGAGTACTTGCTAGGCGAGGAAGGGACCTGGGGAGTAAACCGGGGGAGAGGGTGGGATTAGAATAATAAATAACTTGCTTAGAGTTAGCATGTCGAGATTGTATGAGAACCAAAAATAGCTCTCTAACTCCTATATTGAATCGGCCCCAAAAGACCGGACGAACCATGACCGGAGTCGAAGCCGCCGTTCAGGTCGGACTCAGTGGAGTACTTGCTAGGCGAGGAAGGGACCTGGGGAGTAAACCGGGGGAGAGGGTGGGATTAGAATAATAAATAACTTGCTTAGAGTTAGCATGTCGAGATTGTATGAGAACCAAAAATAGCTCTCCAACTCCTATATTGAATCGGCCCCAAAAGACCGGAAGACATAGAAAATTACGGCTTCTTAGGTAAATCCATCATTTAACGGACGATTTAATTTATTAAGTTTCCATTTCTTATTTTTCAATATAACTCTCAGAACATACTGAATTTTTATAAATGGTATACCCATCCGTATAAGCAGAGCTTGTGCCACGGATTATTTGGTTCCTTTTTACATACCTTTTCCCTCTTGGTCTATGAGTCAGACATGGCTTTCTCATAGTCTGCCTTCCTTCTCTCTTCGCTTTCGGGACGATAAGACCTTTGCAGTTACAGTTCCCTCTATCAAACCTCTTCAAAAAAAAAAAAAGTATCTTAGGTACTTCTTTCTTTCTTAATCTTACTTACCCCATTAACAGCTCCATTCCCATTGGTCAATCCATGATGCACCCCATACATGCCATTCTCATTCACTGAGTAGTGATTCTTACTCTGGTACAAACTGCTCTCCTGCTTTGTTTGATATAGACTCGACTCCTTTGCTGTCTGGTAAAGAGAACTATCTTTGCTCGATTGATAGTCTTTGCTGGATTGGTAGTCTTTGCTTGATTGGTAATCTTTGCTTGATTGATAGTCTTTAGTTGATTGATAGAGGGAAGTGTCCTTGGGGCTTTGATACATGTCTTTGCCTTGGTACATGGAGTCTTTGCCTTGGTACATGGAATCTTTGCCTTGGTACATAGAGTCCTTTCCTTGGTACATGGACTCCTTTCCTTGGTACATACTATCTTTTCCTTGGTACATGGAATCTTTCCCTTGGTACAAGTGCGGCGGCGATAGTTCTCTGGGTTGGGGGGCGGCCCGGGTTTGTCCTGCTGTGGATAGAGCGGCTGAGGGTCTTTGGATAGGCAGGGGCTGTTGCTTGTACGTACTCGATGATACCACCGCCGCCGGGGGGTCTGTGAGGGAGAGGGGAAGAGGGTTAAGTGCGGGGTCTATTGCATACTAGGAGCTAGAGAGGGGGGCGGGTCTAGGTATTCGATGTTGGTGGCAACTCCTTCTGTACGGAAGAGTATAGAAACGTAGGAAGTTGGTGGTATTACTGTAGTTAAAGGAAAGTTTGCTTTGGTAAATATTTTGTTTTTTTGTTCTTGGTAACGTTAGTAAGACGGCTGTGATAAGACAAGGGAGTGATGATTGTGGCCTGGTTAAAAAACATGAACACAAACCAACAACAAAATGGGCGCAAATGACAGCCCCATACTTTACAAAATCAAGTGGCCCTTGCATTTTGTAGGATAGTGTACCAGTCTACGTAACTACATACATAGAAAACGTATTGGAGAGAAGAGCGAATGTACGACTTTTAAGGACAGTACCGGATTGTACGAAAGTCTGACTTATACAGGAACTAAATAATGTGGACTACAGAGGAAAATCAGGGTTAGACAAAAGTCCCAATCTACAGGATCTAGATGTTGTGGACTACAAAGGAAAATTTATTAGACAGGGTTAGACAAAAGTCCGATGTGTCGAGATGTACACAATGTCGTCACATTCAGAGAGAGACGGAAGACTTTGAGCGTTCTTGATTTTGTTCAAATATCTAGAAGTTTGAAATCAAGACAGAGACAGGGAGTGACTTTAATTTTTAGCTTTTTCGGAAGTGAAGAAGAAAATGAACAAACTGAATCTTAAGAAGAAGGTTATAAATGTCCATTTATACTATTTACAGTAACAAAGTGCTTCATTTACAATACCAAATTGTGCGTGCCTTGTAAGCGCTAGGCCGCGGGTTGGATTCCCGCCCGGGGCGCATTTTATCCCAACAGATAAGGTTCGTTCTCGGAGCGGCTGGCTCTCTAATATCCTGTTCTCGTTCTTTCTTTGCTTTCGGGACTATAGGACCTTAGCTGAAACAGTTCCAACAAACAACTGCAAAATATACAAATGATGTATTTTGCGAACCTATACGTAATGGCGTACCCATGGTACTTTGAAACCAACTTACCTATACTTAGGATAGTCAGCGGGTTTCATAAGCTTAGCATCCATCTGATTGGTGGGCAGCGGTGTCGAGCTGTTTCCTATTGGCTGTTTGGTTGACCTTGTGAATCTGTAGGGGTCATGGGATGTCCTGCCTCCCCTACTTCCGGACTCACCATTGATGGATTTGAGATCATCATGAGCATTAGGCCCGAGGAGATTCGAACCTGAGACCCTCTGGTAGCTCTCGTAGGATGAGACGCTGTCGTAACTACTCTGTAATGAGAGAGAGAGAAAGGGAGTGAGATGGGGAGGAAGAAAAAGCGTATTTTCCTTTAGGACGATCCTACGGGGAATAGAACCCGGGACCTCTGACGTGCGAGATTAGTGTGATACCTACGGAGTGGAGGTTAAATAAAATCAATTTGCCTTTTTCAATTAAAAATCGAATTTTTTTTTTTTTTTTTTTTTTTTTTTTTGATCAGCAATACAATTAAACAACTGCTACATTAGACGCATGTGGTCTGTTTCGTAGAATGCCCTTATTTAAAGTGTAATGCTTATAAATCTTATAATGTAATGTTTATAAAATGTAATGCTGGCTAGCTGGCCACTTAAGCTCAGACTGTCTGATAGACCGTGTGTGGCAGAAAAAGCTTCCGACTTCTGGTCTCTCAGACAGTCTGAAACAACCATGACCGGAGTCGAAGCCGCCGTTCAGGTCGGACTCAGTGGAGTACTTGCTAGGCGAGGAAGGGACCTGGGGAGTAAACCTGGGGTCTGACGAACACTTGACCAGTCGAGGCGGTAGTAGCGACTGCTCTAGGTCGCTCTCAGGCGATGACGCGTAGGACATCCGGAATGAGGTCATCGGGAACAAGAAGTCATCTGTGAGAGTCTCGTCCGGCTGTGACCACGTCGTCGAGATAAGGTGACGACCATGTTGAGACAAAGTGACCACGTTGAGATGACAAGACATTGGAATGAAGTTGAGATCCATGCCAATGTGGTAGAAAGTTGGAGTGAAGTCCGGAAGATGTGACGGGATATTGAAGTGACGCAGCGTCGATATAGCGTGATGCGACATCCAGATGATGTGATGCGACGTCGATTTAGTGGAGTGACGTTGGTAGATTGGAGTGACGTTGAAGTGAAGAGGGGGGAGGAAGGAGGGACAGAACGAGAGAGAGAGGTAAGCGGGTTAGTAAGAGAACACACATGCAGTAAAACTAAACGGAGGTGTAAACACACACAAGTAACAATGTAAAATGTAAATAAAGTTTATTTATAATAAACCCTGAAAAAAGTAGGTACTCTCGTAAGTAACTACATAGGTACTTTGGTAAAAATAATGAACCCAAGAAAGAAAGAAAAAAAGTACTTAGATACTCTTGTAAGGACATACTTTGGTCTTATAAATTATAAGAGATGTGTAAAGACTGAGTGAGTTGGAAAAAAGAACTACTCTTTTCAGTGAACTACTCTGTCAATGAGCCAGATCCTAACTCCATCTACCTATAGGGAGTTCAAGAGTGAGTTACATGTTTTAAGGATCTAACAGTGAGTAGTCCACTGAAAAGAGCGGAAAGAGTAGTTCCTTTTTATAACTCGATGTACAATACACCTCGAGTATAAATATATTTACATAAAGGTTAAGAAAAGATTTAAAAAATAGTACGTATTATAGGTCCAAAGTAGGTACATAGTTAATATCCTATAGTTATATAGGGCGGTAAAACACAGAATATAAATACAGAGGTAAAACACAGAGAAAAACGGAGGCAAATCGTAGTAGAACACATTGATAAAATACGGTAGTATGGTAGTACATACGTAAATGTACTTAACGTAATGACAAAGGTAGCGAAACCCCCGAATGCAAGGACAAGGAAGAGGGAAAGCCCATGGAAAGAGAGAACAATGGAGGAGGGCGATAGAGAAGGGAAGGACAGAGAAAAAGGGAGGCACATAAGGAGAAAAGCCATAAAGAGAAAATTTTCAAGAAAAAAGTAGTTAAAGATCCAGAATTTTATCCCTCATATAAATACATACCTACATAATATTTATTCACAAAAGAAATGAGAACCCCAAAAAAAAAAAAAAAAAAAAAAAAACAAACCACAT
>NW_007377960.1:121686-126312 GCF_000475195.1 Diaphorina citri | reverse complement strand
GAGGGAGGGTGGAGAGAAATGAAGGATAAATTATGATGGACATTTACGTTAAATATATGTTTATGTTTTTTAATTCTTATTATTACAGTCGAACCTGGATATAAGAGAATCCAAGGGACCACCCTTTTTTTTCTCTTATATCCAGGTTTCCACTATATCCAGTTTTTTTTTATATCGAGGTTCAACATGAAGGACCCAGAAAATTTTCTCTTATATCCAGGATTCTCTTATATCCAGTTCTCTTATATCCAGGTTCGACTGTATTATTATTTTGATTTATTACGTTTAGGTTCATCTTCCCTATGTAAAGTTCCTTAGCCAGACTAAGCTGGTCTACTTTGTGTTCAAGGTCCCTAAGCCCGATTATTTAAGGTCCCCAATCCAAGCAAGAGTGCTTTTTTTTCGCCAGTGGGAATCGAACCCGGTACCTCGGTATGGTATCTTACCTTGGTTTCACTGATCCACACGGGCGAGCTCTGTTGTTTCTCAATGAGCTCTCTGGTCTTCCTATACCACACGTCTACGCCGCTCAGTGTTATAGTCCCGGTGAACACGTGACTCCACACTTTCTCCAGCTTCTGCGACTGCTCGAATAGTTTTATTTTCACCTCCTTCTTACTGAAAGTATACAACTAGATAGGTATACTGTAGTAAAGGAAAGTATTGCTCTTGGTAAATATTTTTTTTCTTGTAACTTATAAGACCCTAAGATAAGACCCGGTTCCTTGCTGCTCTGGTACATTGTGGCCTGGTTAAAAAACATGAACACAAACCAACAACAAAATGGGCGCACATGACAGCCCCATACTTTACAAAATCAAGTGGCCCTTGCATTTTGTAGGATAGTGTACCAGTCTAATATTTTCACCTCCTTCTTACTGAAAGTATACAACTAGATAGGTATACTGTAGTAAAGGAAAGTATTGCTCTTGGTAAATATTTTTTTTTTCTTGTAACTTATAAGACCCTAAGATAAGACAAGAGTATTGTGGCCTGATTAAAAAACATGAACACAAACCAACAACAAAATGGGCGCAAATGACAGCCCCATACTTTACAAAATCAAGTGGCCCTTGCATTTTGTAGGATAGTGTACCAGTCTACGTAACTACATACATAGAAAACGTATTGGAGAGAAGAGCGAATGTACGACTTTTAAGGACAGTACAGGATTGTACGAAAGTCTGACTTATACAGGAACTAAATAATGTGGACTACAGAGGAAAATCAGGGTTAGACAAAAGTCCCAATCTACAGGATCTAGATGTTGTGGACTACAAAGGAAAATTTATTAGACAGGGTTAGACAAAAGTCCGATGTGTCGAGATGTACACAATGTCGTCACATTCAGAGAGAGACGGAAGACTTTGAGCGTTCTTGATTTTGTTCAAATATCTAGAAGTTTGAAATCAAGACAGAGACAGGGAGTGACTTTAATTTTTAGCTTTTTCGGAAGTGAAGAAGAAAATGAACAAACTGAAAGCGTTCTTGATTTTGTTCAAATATCTAGAAGTTTGAAATCAAGACAGAGACAGGGAGTGACTTTAATTTTTAGCTTTTTCGGAAGTGCAGGAGAAAAAAATGAACAAACTGAGTCTTAAGAAGAAGGTTATAAATGTCCATTTATACTATTTACAGTAACAAAGTGCTTCATTTACAATACCAAATTGTGCGTGCCTTGTAAGCGCTAGGCCGCGGGTTGGATTCCCGCCCGGGGCGCATTTTATCCCAACAGATAAGGTTCGTTCTCGGAGCGGCTGGCTCTCTAATATCCTGTTCTCGTTCTTTCTTTGCTTTCGGGACTATAAGACCTTAGCTGAAATAGTTCCAACAAACAACTGCATAATATACAAAATGATGTATTTTGCGAACCTATACGACGTAATGGTGTACCCATGGTACTTTGAAACCAACTTACCTATACTTGCATTTTATCCCAACAGATAAGGTTCGTTCTCGGAGCGGCTGGCTCTCTAATATCCTGTTCTCGTTCTTTCTTTGCTTTCGGGACTATAGGACCTTAGCTGAAACAGTTCCAACAAACAACTGCAAAATATACAAATGATGTATTTTGCGAACCTATACGTAATGGCGTACCCATGGTACTTTGAAACCAACTTACCTATACTTAAGAGAGAGAGAGGTAAGCGGGTTAGTAAGAGAACACACATGCAGTAAAACTAAACGGAGGTGTAAACACACACAAGTAACAATGTAAAATGTAAATAAAGTTTATTTATAATAAACCCTGAAAAAAGTAGGTATAGGTACTTTGGTAAAAATAATGAACCCAAGAAAGAAAGAAAAAAAGTAGATACTCTTGTAAGTACATACATACTTTGGTCTTATAAGCCTGCTTTGTTTGATATAGACTCGACTCCTTTGCTGTCTGGTAAAGAGAACTATCTTTGCTCGATTGATAGTCTTTGCTGGATTGGTAATCTTTGCTTGATTGATAGTCTTTAGTTGATTGATAGAGGGAAGTGTCCTTGGGGCTTTGATACATGTCTTTGCCTTGGTACATGGAGTCTTTGCCTTGGTACATGGAATCTTTGCCTTGGTACATAGAGTCCTTTCCTTGGTACATGGACTCCTTTCCTTGGTACATACTATCTTTTCCTTGGTACATGGAATCTTTCCCTTGGTACATGCCCGGTTCCTTGCTGCTCTGGTACATAGCAGTGTCCTTAATAGTGGCCTGTTGGTAGTAGGAGTGAGGCGGGTGAGTTGGAAAAAAGAACTACTCTTTTCAGTGAACTACTCTGTCAATGAGCCAGATCCTAACTCCATCTACCTATAGGGAGTTCAAGGGTGAGTTACATGTTTTAAGATCTGACAGTGAGTAGTCCACTGAAAAGAGCGAAAAGAGTAGTTCTTTTTTAAAACTCTACCTATGTACAATACATCTCGAGTATAAATATATTTACATAAAGGTAAAGAAAAATTTTAAAAAAATAGTACGTATTATAGGTCCAAAATAGTACATAGTTAATATCCTATAGTTAAATAGGGCGGTAAAACACAGAATATAAACCTACAGAGGTAAATCATAGTAGAACACACTGGTAAAACACGGTAGTATGGTAGTAAATCTACCTAACGTAATGACAAGGTAGTGGAACCCCGAAATTCAAGGAAAAGGAAGAGGGAAGCCCAGGAAAAGAGAGAACGATGGAGGAGAACGACAGAGAAAGGAATGCCAGAGAAAAGGGGAGGGAGATAAGGAGAAAAACAGTAAAACAGTAAAAAGAGGAAATTTACAAGAAAGGTAGAGAGAATGCCCAAGAGAGAAGTACTCGAACTGAAAGATCCAGAATTTATCCCTCAGCCAGTCACGGAATCAATCATTTGCATGATACAAATTTCTTGACCCCGCCGGAAATCGAACCCGGGTCTCCCGCGTGCAAGGCGAGTCCAGTGACCACTACGCCATGGGAGCTGACGAGAAATAATAATGTAATAGTGTTTCTACTGCTCGCATAGGACTGAAAAGTCCAGTTAGGAAAAACTGATAGCTGACAGAGGAGACGTTTCGTGAGGAATTTGGAGTCCCCACTGAGAAGGTTTAGGGACTTTAGGGCGGATCAGTTAGGTTTAGGGGGGATTACTTACCATCATTTCTAGGAGGTGGAGGTCTAGGGGGATCTGGAGGGTCGCTTCTAGATCTGCTATGATTATGATGGTTAGGTGAAGAGGCGTGTAGACTATCGTGACTAAGGGTGTGACTGCGTTTGTGATTCGGACCTGATGGTGAACCTGGGGAAGAAAAGAAGATTTTTCGGTCAGTTTTGAACCAAGTTTAAGGATAAAAGTTGTCAGCCTAGTTAGCTGGGAGGGTAGAGCTTCTTCCTTGTAAGCGCTACGTTACAGGTTCGATTCCCGCCTGGGCCGAACTTTATCCTAGAAACAGATGAGGTTCGTTCTCGGGACAGCTGGGGACGATGAGAGTTTCCTCTGTCAAACAGGAAATCAATCCGGAAGAATGGAAGCAAGTGGCTTTGAAAAGAGGAGAATGGGCAGCTGCAGTGACACAAGCATAATGGTCGTTAATGCCGAAGCCAAGGATAAAATAAAGAACCATCAAACAGTGACGTTAAACACCCAACAAACTCTTAGGTCATGTATTGTAGACTGGTATTCATAAGAATATCCCTGGCCAGCTGTACTGAGATTCTGACTCTCATCAGCAAGGAGTATTTCTAATGCAAACCTCTCACGCTCCAAACCTCTCACGCTCAGAGCGTCTGAAAGACTGCGGTCTCACGACTGTCTTAGCGTGTATGGCGGAAAAAGCTCGAGACCTAGGTCTGTCAGGTCGTCTGAGCATGAGTGGCGGACATAACCCAACAGCAGTCCACGTAGACTAACACTAACCCATAAGATGAAATTAAACTTACGTGGAGCAGAAAACTTGTCCGGGAAATCCTTAAGTAGTTTATCCCTGGCTAGATCTGCAACTGGTCCGAATAGTACCACGGGTCTAATAAACCCTGGGTGGCGTAGACTGACTCGCTCGTATGCTGGGAACTTGCTGATGGAGTCTCCAAACACCACGTCATCCCAGTGATCCTGTGAAGATAACCATTGTTGAGTTTTATTATAATACCAACGTAGGACTGAACAGTC
>NW_007377960.1:59186-111686 GCF_000475195.1 Diaphorina citri | reverse complement strand
CCCCCGTCCTTCGACACTGAACTCTCCCTCTCCCTCCCAAACAGTCTCTCAGTAGCGGACCGCGGGGGGTTGGTACGCGGGGGTTTGTTGGTTCGATCTATCCGGGGTGGGAGATCAGGGGGGGCACCCGGGCCGGAGGGGGGAGGATATTTGGACCCCCCACTAGGAGAGGAGGTTGCTAGCGTGTCGCCTGCGTTGGATACCGAGCGGAGAGGTTTGGTGCTCGGGTCATAGTTTGCCTGCAATGAGAATGAAAGAGAAAGGAATTTTAATTGAGTTAAGCATGAATGCTTGTCACATCGTCCCTCCCAAAAAATACACTACGCTAAATTTTATAGCTTGACTTGGACTTGAACCATTGAAATTGATTAGAGAGATTGTCTTAATATAACTAAAAAGTGGTATCCATATGGTTAACGAAATGATATTATCTCAATCAAGTCATAAATTACTTTTGGTGGAGCAGAGTCTCTTTACAGCTTTTGTGGGTACCAGTGCCTCCTTTACTATTGATTCCCACTTATCATCAATCTTTTTACACGGATCACACCCTTAGTATGCCTCTCATCAGATGGGCGAGAAGAGACACAATACTTCCCATTTAGGTGCTGGGTCAACACGAGAACACCGGAAAGTAACCCGAACACCATTTGCAATCGAAAAACGAGTACAAAGTTTTGTCGACGGTGGGATTCGAACCCGGGACCTTCTGCATGGCAAGCAAGCGCGTTACCACTGGACCAACCGTGCCCTCTTTAAGAGGACAATAGTTTAATCACTAGGTGGCGTGGTAGCACCTGTACTAAACCATTGGAAATTCAACATGGCGCATTAACAACCATCGAAGGTATAGTTTTGATTTCATCAGATGGGCGAGAAGAGACACAATACTTCCCATTTAGGTGCTGGGTCAACACGAGAACACCAGAAAGTAACCCGAACACCATTTGCAATCGAAAAACGAGTACAAAGTTTTGTCGACGGTGGGATTCGAACCCGGGACCTTCTGCATGGCAAGCAAGCGCGTTACCACTGGACCAACCGTGCCCTCTTAAAAAGGACAATAGTTTAATCACTAGGTGGCGTGGTAGCGCCTGTACTAAACCATTGGAAATTCAACATGGCGCATTACCAACCATCGAAGGTATATGGTATGCCAGCTCTACTTCGTTAATCAAGAACTTACTTTGGTATGCCAGGCCAGCTTTACCTATCTTGTACTTACTTTGGTATGCCAGCTCTCAGTTCCTTGACATTGGACTTGGTTTCAGCTCGTAGGAAGATCACTACGGAAAAGAACTGAGCAGAGTTGAGTCTGTCTTGTACTTACTTTGGTATGCCAGCTTTACCTATCTTGTACTTACTTTGGTATGCCAGGCCAGCTTTACCTATCTTGTACTTACTTTGGTATACCAAGCTAGCTTTACCCATCTTGTACTTACTTTGGTATGCCAGGCTAGCTTTACCTATCTTGTACTTACTTTGGTATGCCAGCTTTACCTATCTTGTACTTACTTTGGTATACCAAGCTAGCTTTACCTATCTTGTACTTACTTTGGTATGCCAGGCTAGCTTTACCTATCTTGTACTTACTTTGGTATGCCAGTTTTACCTATCTTGTACTTACTTTGGTATGCCAGCTCTCAGTTCCTTGACATTGGACTTGGTTTCGGCTCGTAGGAAGATCACTATGGGATAGAACTGAGCATAGTTGAGTCTGTCGACAGCGTTCGGTGTAATGTCCAACAGACCATGCCGACCTCTGTCCATCATATCGCGGATGGCACTTAGCCGTATGATGCCTGAACACTTTTTGCTGTCCGATTCTTCCATCATGTTTTCCAACTCTGGTTGGGAGAGAAGAGGAGAAGTTTTGTTAATTTTTATGCAGGGTTAATAGAATTGTTACTGTTAATTAGTACTGGTACCAGTAATTAGTACTGGTACTAGTTAATTAGTACTAGTAAGTAGTACAGGTAAAAAGGTAAAAAAATAAAAAAAATACTGTTAATTAGGATAAAAACAAATTTAATTGGGAGGTGCTCAATAGTGTTCATACTGGTAGCAGGATTTCAATTAATTTATTCCAAGTGTTAATTTTATACCTACTTACCAAATTGAACTACCAATCACATGAAATACATCTCCCTTACGGAAACTCATCTCTCCCTTCTCTGGTTGATCATAGTTGAAATGAGTTCTGAAACAAAAGTCATCGTAAAGTTTGAAGTTAGAATCATTGTAATCTAAGAGCCCACTGTCGATGTGGTTCGTTCGGGAAAAAAATCGTGGGAACACCCACGTTTAAATTGCATTGCCTACAAGGACATTTTGTGTCGTTCGGGAAAAAAAATCGTGTCGTGCGTATTGGAAACACTCACGTTTAAATTGCATTGCCTACAAGGACATTTTGTGTCGTTCGGAAAAAAAAATCGTGTCGTGCGTATTGGAAACAGTCTCATTTAAATTACATTGCCTACAGGATATTCGGGGGAAAAAAATCGGGTGAAACTCAAAAGTGGGTACCGTACTCTTAGAGGTTAGGTTCATTGTAATATTAGGGATTAATTGGCCCTTTTTTAGCTATTATTATCTCTAATAATTATGTTTACTTTTTGTTTTAATTTTAATGTTCATTATTTGTCTTTTTGTTTTTTCATTGTAAATTAATGTTTCAACTAATAAATGGTTGTCTGTAAAAAAAAAAAATGTAATTTACGGGGTCACTCTTTGAAAGAGGTTTTGATAGGGGGAACTGCAACTGCTAAGGTCTTATCGTCCCGAAATCAAAGAGAGGAGGACAGGATAAAAGAAAGCCAGCCGTTCCGAGAGCGAACCTATCTGTTCAGGATAAAGTTCGCCCCGGGTTGGACTCGAACCCGCGAGCTAGTGCTAGGTGGGAAAATAACTTACTTGATATGAAACGAATCACCACGCTGTGAAGCTACCACATGCTCGTATTCGTCTCTTCTATTTTGTACTATTAGATGTATCTGGTCTTGTAGGCTGAGTAGAAATAGGACTGCCTCTTCCCTCGTTATACCCTTCATGTCCATGTCATTCACCTGTGAAAATAGGATAGAATAGAGGGACCGCCGCGCGTGGGGGGTTGTACATAGAGGTTCTGTGAGGAGTAGTTGGTGCTTAGGGGATCCATGTAGTTGTTTTCTGTAATGCAGGAAGAATAATGACATAAGAATACTCACCGATATTATGTATGCCGGCCATTCACTATGAGGTAGGTCTGACAGGTACGCCTGAGAGACTTATTATTGCTGTCATACACTATCAGGTAGACTTGAAAGGTCGCCAGAGAGTTATTACTGCTATACACTATCAGGTAGAGCTAACAGGCGCATCTGGTCAAGTCTACCTGATAACCTGATGGTGAATGGCCGGCACAAGACGAAATGAGGGATCAAGAGAAAGTTCATGCTATTTTAATTGCGATTACCAGGGGCAACAAGCACCCCTAAACGATAGACTTTCTCTCACTGTGATTTCCCTTGAGGTCTTGAGTGTTCCTAGTTTTTGTGAATCCCTATGAAAAAACTTTGTGAGTACCTACATAGCATACCATGTTTGAAATTCAAATTAACTCAGTATGTAGTATGTACATATCTGGATTAGGGGATATTCTACCACCTAATCCTAAATCCTTGGTTTTATTTCAAGGCGTATTCTACCACCTGACCTGACCCTAAAAGAAATGCCTAGTTTTTGTGAATCCCTATGAAAAAACTTTGTGAGTACCTACATAGCATACCATGTTTGAAATTCAAATTAACTCAGTATGTAGTTATGTAGTATGTACATATCTGGTTTAGGGGATATTCTACCACCTAGTCCTAAATCCTTGGTTTTATTTCAAGGCATATTCTACCACCTGACCCTAAAAGAAATGGGGGGGGACAAGGGACCAGCCCCCTCACCTTTACCCGGTAGCGTAGTTGACTCCTGATAGGCGGTAGGGCGCGGCACTTCCCGGCGAATGGTCAAACTGAGCTTCTCCTTGCTCGAATCAATCAGTTTGCGCGCCTCCTTGACACTCATGCCGTCAGTTGGGTGGTTGTTGATCTTGAGCAGGACATCGCCCTCAGCCAGCTGATGCGTGCCGGCGGATGCGTTGTTATCCAGACGGTGTGTCACCTCCTTCACGAAGATCTTGTTCCCAAGAATGATGCCGAAGTCTGTGGGAATGGAATAGAATATACTACGTATTAGAATAGGATTAGAACTAAATGAACTGGAATAGTATTAGAATAGAATAAAATGGAATTGTATTAGGATGCCAAAATCTTGGGCATTCGTGCCCACCTGCCCACTGGGGTCAAGAAAAAATCCTTCAGATATGTTCTTCTGAACACAAAATGGGAAACAAAAAGTTTGTCGGGCATATCTGGGTTAAGGCGCGTCTAGCGTCTACGTATATTCAATCAAAGTCGATCTGCCCATGTAAAGGAGGTAATGTTTTTAGTATGGACGTGTCTCAAACGATGATAGTGTAAGTCTTATTCACCTCTTTATTTGAGCTGAGATGCAGTTGTGAGCTGTATTTAAAGGCAGAAGAATTTCACAAGATTTTAAAAGCTTGACGTACCTATCCTAAACACTTGCCACGATCCCACTACGCCGTTATGTAGTGTATCTATCACATGAAATACATCTCCTTTTCGGAAACTCATCTCTCCCTTCTCTGGTTGATCATAGTTGAAATGAGTTCTGAAACAAAAGTCATCATAAAGTTAGAGGTTTTTTTTTTTTTGGCATTGGTTTGGCACTAAGCCTCTACCATACAGCCAGAAGTTAGAGGTTAGAATCATTGTAATCTAAGAGCCCACTGTCGATGTGGTTCGTTCGGGAAAAAAATCGTGGGAACACTCACGTTTAAATTGAATTGCCTACAAGGACATTTTGTGTCGTTCGGAAAAAAAATCGTGTCGTGCGTATTGGAAACACTCTCATTTAAATTGCATTGCCTACAAGGACATTTTGTGTCGTTCGGAAAAAAAAATCGTGTCGTGCGTATTGGAAACAGTCTCATTTAAATTACATTGCCTACAAGGACATTTTGTGTCGTTCGGGGAAAAAAATCGTGTCGTGTGTAGTGGAAACACTCTCATTTAAATTACGTTGCCTCCAGGACATTCGGGGGAAAAAAATCGGGTGAAACTCACAAGTGGGTACCGTACTCTTAGAGGTTAGGTTCATTGTCATATTAGGGATTAATTGGCCCTTTTTTAGCTATTATTATCTCTAATAATTATGTTTACTTTTTGTTTTAATTTTAATGTTCATTATTTGTCTTTTTTGTTTTTTCATTGTAAATTAATGTTTCAACTAATAAATGGTTGTCTGTAAAAAAAAAAGAAAAAAAAAAATGTAATTTACGGGGTCACTCTTTGAAAGAGGTTTGATAGAGGGAACTGTAACTACCATAAAAGTCCATTTACTCCAGCAGTAGGCTACTACTATTACTGTGGTCAAATTCTCAAATTATTATATTGAGGATAAAATTCCATACCTCCGCTAGTATTGGACCAACGCCCTCCTGTTTACCAGGCGAGCGTCTTTACCACTACACCACCGAGGTAGGTGGAAATCCTTTGGAGTAAAAGGGAAAGGCAGACTCTACCACCTAACTAATGAAATTGTATTGTATTTGGCGATATTTTTCGCCCCCCTCAAAAACATGAAATTTAGACATTCCTATATTGAAGGGAGGGGAAAAAAATCATTAATTCGGAATCTTACAAAAAATTAGTGAGTGTTTCATCGCCGTTTCTAATGTCTTATTCACCTCTTTATTTGAGCTGAGATGCAGTTGTGAGCTGTATTTAAAGGCAGAAGAATTTCACAAGATTTTAAAAGCTTGACTTACCTATCCTAAACACTTGCCACGATCCCACTACACCGTTATGTAGAGTATCTATCACATGAAATACATCTCCCTTACGGAAACTCATCTCTCCCTTCTCTGGTTGATCATAGTTGAAATGAGTTCTGAAACAAAAGTCATCATAAAGTTAGAAGTTAGAATCATTGTAAGAGCCCACTGTCGATGTGGTTCGTTCGGGAAAAAAATCGTGGGAACACTCACATTTAAATTGCATTGCCTCCAGGACATTCGGGGGAAAAAAATCGGGTGAAACTCACAAGTGGGAACCCGTACTCTTAGAGTGAGGTTTGGTGCTCGGGTCATAGTTTGCCTGCAATGAGAATGAAAGAGAAAGGAATTTTAATTGAGTTAAGCATGAATGCTTGTCACAAAATATGTCGTCCCTCCCAAAAAATACACTTCGCTAAATTTTATAGCTTGACTTGGACTTGAACCATTGAAATTGATTAGAGAGATTGTCTTAATATAACTAAAGAGTGGTGTCCATATGGTTAACGAAATGATATTATCTCAATCAAGTCATAAATTATTTTTGGTGGAGCAGAGTCTCTTTACAGCTTTTGTGGGTACCAGAGCCTCCTTTACTGTTGATTCCCATTTATCATCAATCTTTTTACACGGATCACACCCTTGTTGGTCCCCCCTGGATTGAGGTTATCCTTACGAGACTAAATTAGCTACTCAATTATCCTTTTACGAGGTCGAGTGCACCACGAGCCCCAAGCACAGATCCGACAAATGTCGATCCTACGGGGAATAGAACCCGGGACCTCTGACGTGCGAGATTAGTGTGATACCTACGGAGTGGAGGTTAAATAAAATCAATTTGCATTTTTCAATTAAAAATTGGTATGCCAGGCTAGCTTTACCTATCTTGTACTTACTTTGGTATGCCAGGCTAGCTTTACCTATCTTGTACTTACTTTGGTATGCCAAGCTAGCTTTACCTATCTTGTACTTACTTTGGTATGCCAGTTTTACCTGTCTTGTACTTACTTTGGTATGCCAGCTCTCAGTTCCTTGACATTGGACTTGGTTTCGGCTCGTAGGAAGATCACTATGGGGTAGAACTGAGCGTAGTTGAGTCTATCGACAGCGTTGGGTGTAATGTCTAACAGACCATGCCGACCCCTGTCCATCATATCGCGGATAGCACTTAGCCGTATGATGCCAGAACACTTCTTGCTGTCCGATTCTTCCATCATGTTCTCCAACTCTGGTGGGGAGAGAAGAGGAGAGGTTTTGTTAATTTTTATGCAGGGTTAATAGAATTGTTATTGTTAATTAGGATAAAAACAAAATTCACAGGGTTTATACGCTTTTCCCGGAATGAAATTCCATGACTTTTCCAGAAAATTTCCATGAGCTTTTCAGAAAATTAGGGGGCGAAGGTACTTAAAAATCAGCAAGATTACCCCTTCATTTAAGTAAAATATGCAATATGCAGAATGTCAAGGAATACGAGGGGGTATGGGCCGCAGGCCGTTTTTCGGAAAAACTTGATATTTAATTTGAAAAAAAAAATTCCATACCTCGGCTGGGATTGAACCCACGCCCTCCTGTTTACCAGGCGAGCGCCTTGACCACTACACCACCGAGGCAGGAAAATAAAAGGGAATAAAGTGAATAATCTCATATTATAGGGCGCAGGGTTTTCCAAATTCCATGTGTATGCGGGGCCACATGCTACATTGGGAGGTACTTTGCGGTCCACATACACAGGGGAGCAGGGCCGAACCCAGGATTTTGAGGGGATGGGGGGGTGGATGCTCCATTTTCGGCGTCCACCCCATAGTAAAAGAGCGAAAATCAAGCCCCAGGGGGGCTCACCCTGAAAGCTTCGCGGGCCACAAAAATAGTCTGGCAATTAAGCCTATAAATCTAACGAATACAATATATATACCTACAAATCTGACGAAATCTATGCATGAGCAGAAAATCACTCATATCCGGATAGAACCAGGACCTATCTATTTAATCTATGAAAGTGAGTCAGTGTGAGTGAGTCAGTCTGATTGAGACAGATAAAAGGAGAGTTAAGAGTTTAATGTCTGCTAAATATCCTGGGAAACTATCCTGTCTGGGTCTCTCTCACTTACATAGGTACTTTGGATCTAGAGAGGGGATCATCTTCATAGAGTTGCCTTGTACTACTATAGTAATCTGGAATCATACAATAGATCATACATCATTAGTGTATTCCGAATTTCCAAAGTTATCAATAATCAAAAAATCTTTGGAAGTCATGAAGGAGTGCCAAAGAAAAGACCATTGGCGACAACACACCACCCTGGTTTACACCAGTTTTTGTTCAAAAAGTTCAGATTCTGTTGGGGATTCTCACCATCTTCTTGCTTAATTCCCGTCATACAAAATCTCATGAGGCGGGTAAGTTTCTTTGAAGATTTTCATGTTAAAATAGAGCATCGAAAATGATTTGGCAGTTAAAACTGTCGTAGGCTTTTTTAAAATTGACGAAAGAGTGTGGTCTGCACAAGTGAGCACAAATTAGGGAAAACTGATAGCTGACAGAGGAGACGTTTCGTGAGGAATTTGGAGTCCCCACTGAGAAGGTTTAGGGACTTTAGGGCGGATTACTTAGGTTTAGGGACTTAAGGGGGGATTACTTACCATCATTTCTAGGAGGTGGGGGTCTAGGGGGGTCTGGAGGGTCGCTTCTAGATCTGCTATGATTATGATGGTTAGGTGAAGAGGCGTGTAGACTATCGTGACTAAGGGTGTGACTGCGTTTGTGATTCGGACCTGACGGTGAACCTGGGGAAGAAAAGACGATATTTCGGTCAGTTTAAAACTAAGTTTAGGTTTTTCAATCAGTTTTGAACCAAGTTTAAGGTTTTTCAATAAGGTTTGAACCAAGTTTAAGGTTTTTCAATCAGTTTTAAAATAAGTTCAAGGTTTTTCAATCAGTTTTGAACCAAGTTCAAGGTTTTTCAATCAGTTTTGAACTATGTTTAAGGTTTTTCAATCAGTTTTGAACCAAGTTTAAGGCTTTTCAATCAGTTTTGAACCAAGTTTAAGGTTTTTCAATAAAACCAAGTTTAAGGTTTTTCAATCAGTTTTAAAATAAGTTCAAGGTTTTTCAATCAGTTTTGAACTAAGTTTAAGGTTTTTCAATCAGTTTTAAAATAAGAGCTTTAAAAAGCCTTATCATCCTTTATCAGATGATAAGTTAATTGCATGGAGGTATAAGGCAAGGGAAAAAGCCAAAAACTAATTTACACCAAAATAAAAACAAAAGATTTGAGCTAACCAGAAAAATGGCGTCTCTAAACCGAGAAAAAATGGCGTCTCTAAACCGCGAAAAAAAATGGCGACTCTTAACCGCAGTCGAGAGCAGGTGCATTTTATTTAGCATCTAACCCAAGAACCGAAAATTCGAGAGTGGGGGTAAAAATCTCGTAGTGGGGATAATCAGCTGATATCAAAGATTGGCAGCACTGGCGCTGTCTAGTAGAGAAGATGGGAAGCTCTTGATAAAAATTCAGCTGTTCGCATATTTGAATAATTTTTTTGTTGGCTGGATTTTTTTTCGCGGCAAAAGGTAAGCTTTAAAAAGCCTTATCATCCTTTATCAGATGATAAGTTAATTGCATGGAGGTATAAGGCAAGGGAAAAAGCCAAAAACTAATTTACACCAAAATAAAAACAAAAGATTTGAGCTAACCAGAAAAATGGCGTCTCTAAACCGAGAAAAAATGGCGTCTCTAAACCGCGAAAAAAAATGGCGACTCTTAACCGCAGTCGAGAGCTTGGTTTAGTATGGCAAGAGGGGAAACGTAAACCTAAAAGTGGTTAACGCCCCCCACGTCATAAACACACTTCCATGTGAGGGGAGGTTAGTGACCTTGAATGAACCGCGCTGAGGTTAGCGGTTAGAATGTTAGATGTTAAATAAAATGCACCTAATTAGAAAATAGGACAAAATAATAATAATAATAATAATGACAATAATAATAATAATAATAGTGCTTATTTATACTACTCGCATAGGACTGAAAAGTCTCTTTACTCCAGCAGTAGGCTACTACTATTATTGTGGTCAAATTCTCAAATTGGAGTGTAATTCTCTTCAGTGGATGGTAATTGTCCTCACGAGGATAAGTGTACCTCACCCCCACACCCGACTCGGCCACGGAGGTTGCTTCAATTAAGCTTGATTCACACTATAGTGCTCAGTTTATTATTATTCTTGATTTGATTTTTTGATTTTACTTTCATGTAATGATTTAAAATCAAGACTAGAGCCCGTTCTCCCTTTATTTCCAATATAATGTTTAAGTCACCCATCCATTTATTGGCCTTGCTCGGCGTAGCTTAACATAGGTGACGCTAAAACCGGTCTTAAATGATCGACTGAAGTGTTATCTAAAACTTTCTCGCTTTGAGTTCATAGGTCGTCGCAACAAATTTCGAGATCAGAGCTCATTTGTGTGAGAAAATGTGAAAAAAATCCCCCCAAAACCGGTTTTTTTGGTTTTTTGGCTTTATGGTTTTCTGGACAAAATTTGCACCACCATTTTCGGTAAAAAGACCTTTAATTTAATATATAGGTCGACCAGGTTTGGATAAGTCCTTCTATGGGGACAGACAGACCGACATACCACACACAGACGACACCGAAGCGAATACAATAGTCCGTCCCTTATACCTTTTTATTACTATTGTAATAATAAAGGAAGGACGGACTAAAAAGAAAAAAAAATCGTCTTTGTTGTCGCCGCGTCGCGTCGTTGAGTTGATTCAATCAAAATCATACAAACTCTCTGTGAATTGTTATTGCGAGACAAAGAGACAAAACATACAAGCGGAATAGGTACAAAATTAGAAAGTAAAATCGCCAAAATTAAAGCAAGGAAGTCACTTCACTCGTTCCTTTAGGAGAAATGGAAAAGGATAGGAAGGAAATTGGAAGAAGGGAAATAGAGAGAAAAGGTGCTGACAACTTTGTACATTTTTTTGAACAAATTGTGCACTGAAATAGAAAATTGATGCAACTTTACATCACTTAGCACAGTCGAAGAAAAGACAGCAGTAAAAAGATATAGAAAGTAATAAGTTATAGGTAGGTAGGTAAGTACGTAACTTGGGTATACAATATACATAGTAAGTAAGAATATAGGTAAGTCAGTACCTCAATAAGTCAGCTTTAAGCTCTGTATTATGTTACCCGTAACTATTATGTTACGGTGAAACCTCACTTCTCACATAGTCAGGTGTACATAGTATGCATACGAGTGAGAGATTACCAGGTAACAATTAGTGAGATTTTTCTATTATGCAATTCCTAAGTAATTTATGTAGATTTTATGTAAAGATATTTTAAGAACCATTCACGCATGCAAAACTTTTACTATTTTGCCTATTCCTTGTTCCTATTGAGTTAACCGTTAACCCATACTTGTCTCGGTGGTTTAAAAAAGTCCCTATTTTCTTCATAGTCCCCACAGTAGGCAATAGATAAGTATAACTTGGGCAAACTACCTTTTGCATAAAGTTTAGGTACTCTACAAGTTCCACAAATGGTCTTCCTCTCACTCAAATTTTCATATCGCTTCAACATTTTGAGAATCGAACCACTGTTCCTTCAGTTACAGATTCACTGCCTTGGAATCCACTGGGACTCCTTAGGGTTAAACTTTTTCTGCCAACAGTAGCGTGAATTCGCCTGTACTATTTTCTAGGATTTATAATATTCTGATCCTTCCTTGAGAAGAAAGTGATCCGAACAATGCTGATTATGACTGGACTATAAATAAAACATTTTATTACTTTACTGTACTATTTTATTACTGTAAATAAGTAAATATTTAATCTACTTAGAATACTTGTAATACTTATCACTTGGACTGTGGGAAACTTTCATCTTAATTAATTAGCAGGTAAATAATGTAGATAAAATAATTAAATTCATCTCCCCCCGAGAATTAATTTACCTAATTAGTTCACTACATGTTCCAAGTTAGGTTGGCGAATTATGCAAGAAATTCTGAAAAATCTGCTTATATTCTATAAATTCTAGATATGAAATTTGTTCATGTTTTGAGCTTGATAAAGTTGATAACTTGTTAACTTGATAGACATACCCATTTACCCAAGACATGAAATATTTGTTCATGTAAGGGTAGATATTGTAGCTAACTTTTGATGGTCATACCCGAGATATCGATTTTGTACATGTTTCAATTTGGGCTTGTTCAATGTTCATAGACCTACCCAAGATATGAAATTTTTTCATGTTATGTTTGTTGATAAACATACCCAAGATCGAAAAAGGCAAATCGTGTGTTCATGTTTGGAAAGGTATCTGTAATAATGTAGATGAAGATTTTTAACTAGACAAATCAATTAGTGCTTTATGGTTGTTATCACATCAATCGTATTAGTGCTTGTCAAGACGGTTGATTATTGTTTACTCACATGACTATATTAAAACACCTCTAAATAGCCTCTTGAGTGGAAAGCAACCACTAGGCGAGGTTAATGCTGGGGGGGGCGTTCTCTACCACCTAACCTTTAGAGCTCCATTATTATGTGGTTAAATTCTCAAGCAATGTTGAGGAAAAAAAATCCATACTTCGACTGTGATCGAACCCGCGCCCTCCTGATTACCAGGCGAGTGTCTTGACCACTACACCACCGAGGAAGGAAACAAGAGAGAATATCTTGTTACCAGATAGAACAATAGAATAGAAAAATGAACATATAATAGAATAGAATAGAATAGAATAGAACAGGAGTCATGTGTGACTTCCAAGTAGCAGCATATTAATATTCTACAAGTGCACACCAGAGTGACTGATTCTGAAAATAGTCATTGTTAGATAGTAGCATTACTATTAAATTAGTCATTGTTAAATAACAGCATAGCTATCAATGAACTTCTTGAGGACATGAGGTGAAACTTAACTCCTGAGATTCGTAGATGATGTCTACTAGTAAGGTTGTCTATTGGAACCTGAGATCCATCAATAGATGTAGAATTGGTCAGTTATCCTCTAAAGGCAGAAACACGTTACCATCACGTCACATCATGTGAGCTCACGAGACGTGACAGTAATGTGGCTGTCCTGAAAGTGATTACCTCCAACATTATGGGAAAACTTTGACCTACACATCTTTCTGACTCTACATGACTTCACGGGACGTGATGGTTAGTGTGTTTCTACCTTTGTTGCTTAGTTCGTTCAACTGATACAGATTTGTCACCGTATAGGTAAATAGGTGTCTAGTACTTATCTCTGTTAACAGTTAGTCCAGTGGCCTCCGAGTTTCCCAGCCAATGAGAATTGGTCTGTAAAACATCTGATGTCTGTACAGGAATACAGACTCGGTTATGCATGAACAATCGGAACCTCTGTGACAAATCGCACATGGTAAGGAAACTCGAGTACCAGTGAATTCTCGGACTTTTCTGAGCAAGAAAAACATCAACTTATCACTTTTTTTGGACTAAGAGGACATTGAAGCGGAAATATTTTCCGTCCATTTCCCGATTTTAAGAAGTTGACCCGATTCTAATACTTTCTCGTTATTTTCATTGTCATTAACTTATTCTTATTATATATACCTAATATGTAGATTTCCTGGTAGGAAAAACAAAACAACTAATTTCTTTCAACAAACTATCTACCAATTCGCGTTTGATTAGAAAAGGGTTAGGTGGAAGAGCATACCAAAACATATAATCGGTTGTACATATCACTTACAAGTCCTAACCTAACTATACACGACACGTTGCGTTCCAATTTTCCAGTCCAATTAAAACATCGGACCTGGGGAAATTACCCAGAATTGATTAGGGTTTAGAAACCATTTTCCTCAACAAGTATTTGTTCTAGATAACCAGGCAAATTCTAAATACAACCTATTTCTAGGTAATTTCCCAAACTAATTCGAGTTATTATGACTCGAAACGAGAAGGGCACTACACACGATCCAAAAGTCCAAATGGACTGAGGTTAATTGGAGAAATCTGTAGTGGACGCAGTCCATTCTGTCTGTCACTCTGCTGGATTTTCGGTCTAAAATCCATCGCCCAAGTCCATGAAATGGACTTACCCCCGGTAGAGAATCCCCAGTCCATACAACCCGTTGGGGGGGGGGGGGATTTCAAACTGACTTAGTTCGTTCAACTATACAATATTATAGACTATACAATATTTGTCACAGGTACTGTATTTATATAGATATATAGATACAGAGTAGTTATCTCTGTGAACAGTTAGTCCAGTGACTTCGAGTTTCCCAGCAGCCAATGAGAATTGGTCTGTAAAACATCTGATGTCTGTACAGGAATACAGACTCGGTTATGCATGAACAATCGGAAGCCCTGTGACAAATCGCACATGGTAAGGAAACTCGAGTAGGTACCAGTGAATTCTCGGAATTTTCTGAGCAAGAAAAACATCAACTTATCTTATAGGTAGGTTCAAATCCTATACGAGAAAAATCACTTTTTTTGGACTAAGAGGACATTGAAGCGGAAATATTTTCCGTCCATTTCCCGATTTTGAAAAGTTGACCCGATTCTAATACTTTCTCGTTATTTTCATTGTCATTAACTTATTCTTATTATCTATACCTAATATGTAGATTTCCTGGTATAGGAAAAACAAAACAACTAATTTCGTTTCAACAAACTATCTACCAATTCGCGTTTGATTAGAAAAGGGTTAGGTGGTGGAAGAGCATACCAAAACATAAAATCGGTTGTACAATGTACATATCACTTACAAGTCCTAACCTAACTATACACGACACGTTGCGTTCCAATTTTCCAGTCCAATTAAAACATCGGACCTGGGGAAATTACCCAGAATTGATTAGGGTTTAGAAACCATTTTCCTCAACAAGTATTTGTTCTAGATAACCAGGCAAATTCTAAATACAACCTATTTCTAGGTAATTTCCCAAACTAATTCGAGTTATTATGACTCGAAACGAGAAGGGCACTACACACGATCCAAAAGTCCAAATGGACTGAGGTTAATTGGAGAAATCTGTAGTGGACGCAGTCCATTCTGTCTGTCACTCTGCTGGATTTTCGGTCTAAAATCCATCGCCCAAGTCCATGAAATGGACTTACCCCCGGTAGAGAATCCCCAGTCCAAAAAAAATCGACGTGCAAACGGGACTTGAACGCTGACTGACGTATGTGAAGTTAGAAAATCCCAATGTAAATTGCAATTTGGGATTTCTTTGTGAAAAAATGGACAAACTTTACCTATGAAATATATAAGACCTTGTTTAGACTGCGGGAGTAAAGGGACTTTTCAGTCTCATTCTGGCAGGATAAACAAGGTATATTCTATTCTATTCTATCAATTCGGAATTTATTTATGGATTCATGGACTTGTAAACCCCATGATTTGATCTGTCCTATTTGTCCAAGTGGATCTCGAGAGACTCAATGGATCTCGAAAGATCCTATGGATCTCTAATCCATTTGGACTGGGGACAAAGGACCAAATGGACGTGTAAAGTGGCTTTCCTTATCGATGAGGTAAGTAGCTAGGTACGCGGTCATTATTTGAGCAACTCGCAACTAATGAGTTCAAACGCGTTATGCACGGTCAATAAGACGTAAAACTAATTCAATTACCCATTAACAAGCGTGAAATTCACGCCGTTCACGCCATTTCAGAATAGGCGTAAACTCTTGAAATAATGGGTAAATGGGTCGATTCCCGCCCGCGTGAACTTTAGCCCAAACAGATACTTGTTTTCGGAACGGTTGGCTTTTTCCTATCCAGTCCTCTTTTCAATTTGGGGACAGAACAATAAGATCTGCGTTGTTACAGTTCCCTCTATCAACCTCAAAATGCGTGAACGACAGCTGCTGTGTACTTGGGGGTGCACTCAGCCTCGTAAGGACACTAGGTAGGGGTTCGATTCCCGCCCGCGTGAACTTTAGCCCAAACAGATACTTGTTTTCGGAACGGTTGGCTTTTTCCTATCCAGTCCTCTTTTCAATTTAGGGACAGAACAATAAGATCTGCGTTGTTACAGTTCCCTCTATCAACCTCAAAATGCGTGAACGACGGTAAATGGGACTAAAACTTGTCTTAATGTTGATTATTGACAGTCTAGAATTCTAAATAGAAAGTAAAAAGACTGTATTTATTACCTACATATTACACTTCTTATACATATCAGGAGTCATATTATTAGACGCCGTTCCGAGAACGAACATTATCCCATCAGGATAAAATCCGCCCCGGGCGGGAATCGAACCCGCGGCCAGCGCTTACAAGGCAGACGTACTACCAACTAAGCTAACTAGGCTGGCGGGAACAACCTTTACTAACATGTTAAAGCACACATCAAACGTCAAAATACAGCCCAATAAACCCATGTAAGTTTTTTGACCTTCCTACAAAATTGATTAAGAGTTTTGAAACTTAACACCCGATTATTTTCCGTCAATACTTACAGTAGTTTTACGGGACTTGAACGCTGACTGACGTATGTGAAGTTAGAAAATCCCAATGTAAATTGCAATTTGGGATTTCTTTGTGAAAAAATGGACAGACACGCGAGGTCTCGGTGATCGCAGAAAATGCAATAACTCGATATTTTCAATCAGTAATATCATTGGTCACTGATAACATTGATAAAGAAGGCGGTGATAGTGGAGCACTCTGGTGATAAGAATTCTCTGGGTCACTGATAAGCTGATTGCAAACTCGCTGATAAGGTAAATGATGATAATCTGATTGGTTCGGATAAGAGGACTCAAGACCTTACCCTAGTCGGATGAAAAAAGATTGAAAAAATTTAACAGGCTTGAGAACATTGCTTGGAAAAAAAGAAAAAAATCGGCTGCGGCGCAGTAGGAATAGGGTGGAAAATCTTGGAAAAGTAGACTGGAAATTTTGAAAAATTGGACTGGAAAACCGGGAAAAGTCAGGGAATTTTATTTTTCCATTTTGGTAGACACCCTGATCAGGAGTCATATTATTAAAAGTTATTTTGCAAAATTGAAACTTACCACAGGAAAATTCTTGATGAACCTCATCACTGAAGACGGTTAATGATCACAACACCAAACATAATAGGTAAAGTCAATATTATTATAAAAGTACCTATACTTTTTTATTTTAAATAAATCAAAATTTTCTTCAAGTTTTCTTTCAAATTC
Source organism: Diaphorina citri (assembly GCF_000475195.1). Classification (NCBI taxonomy): domain Eukaryota; kingdom Metazoa; phylum Arthropoda; class Insecta; order Hemiptera; family Psyllidae; genus Diaphorina; species Diaphorina citri. The sequence continues at coordinate 94,626 of NW_007377960.1, read as the reverse complement.
TTTAATAAAATAAATACGTAGGTATTTAGATAATTATTTTGACAGTACCTAATAATAATAAAGCACCTACTCTTTATTAGTCCCGTCAAGACTTCAGGCATTGTCATCGATTCTTTCCTTGGAAAATATCAAATTCGGTCAAAATGGGCCCTAGACTAAGAGATTGTTTTGAACAAACACATCTATTGTCCAAATAAAAAAATTGACACAAGGAAAAAACGCACGACACACTGACATTCAAAAGGTTGAGTTTGCACAATCGAGTTGGCACAAAGGGGTGTCAATCAAAGGCTTTATCAATGTTCCAAATGAAATTCTCAGAAAGCAGAGGATTGGGGGGACGATTACTCATTGCAAAGCAAACAAAGAAATAGCTGTTGCTCAAGAACTACTGATTGACTGACTCTTAATTTTATTGAAACCAGCAATCAATATTGACCCTCAATGGCAAACATTTTGTAATAATCGTGAGACATTCAGCAAACACAAGATAAGGAAGTGATGGAAACAAGTGTGAAGTGGTCGAAAAATTAACATCTTTCTACGACCTTTTTGTAAGTTTTTGAAACATCCAAAAATTCATGATTCTCAGGCTAAAACTTGCTCCAAAATTACCTATAAGATTTTCCCATAAAAATTAAAATTAAAAAACCAAAATAAAAATTTCCCCCCAAAAGGGGGTTTAAAAAAAAAAAAAAAAAAAAAAAACACAACCCCGACCCACAGTTGACTTTCGTTAGAAATGGATAGCTCATTCCTAAAGGCGATTTAGCTAAAAACCTACTGAATGACAATATACCACCAATGTTTGTACTTGTGGGTGAGACTGTGCAAATTTCTTTACTCCCCCCCAAAGGGGATTTAACTAAAAAAAAAAAAAAAAAAAAAAAAACACAACCCCGACCCACAGTAAAGTTGACTTTCGTTAGAAATGGATAGCTCATTCCTAAAGGAGATTTAGCTAAAAACCTACTGAATGACAATATACCACCAATGTTTGTACTTGTGGGTGAGACTGTGCAAATTTCTTCAACAAAGAACCTTTTGGCCAGTTTTGACCATAATTTCTGATTGGTAGCAATATGTGGGTGTAATAGTACACAGAAGTAGAACCGTGTTGGGTTGGGATTATCTTCAGACTAGTCACGGAAAATATTATTGCTAATTTATTGTCACATTCTAAAGATCATCATCAAGGACTTCAAGTCACACCCAGACAAAATTCCAACACAAAAAGAGAAACAAAAGATTTTTTGAAAGAGATTTTGATAGAGTTAACTGTAACTACTAGGGTCTTATCGTTCCGAAAGCGGAGAGAGAAGGGAGACAGGATAGGAGAAAGCCAGCCGTTCCGAGAACGAAAATTATCTGTTTAGGATGTTTAGACAATAACAAAGACCTTTAATCCTTTAACTTGCTCATGGAAAACTGAAATTATTCGTCAATATTAGTTGGTACTACTATCTACTACTGTGGACGATACTAACAACAAAGACAAGAGATAAAATCAAATTATTAGATCCTATCGATAGGAAGTTGAAGAGAAGATCTCAAGGAAAAGACTCTCGAGTCGATGATTGGTAGCAATATGTGGGTGTAATAGTACACAGAAGTAGAACCGTGTTGGGTTGGGATTATCTTCAGACTAGTCACGGAAAATATTCTTGCTAATTTATTGTCACATTCTAAAGATCATCATCAAGGACTTCAAGACACACCCAGACAAAATTCCAACACAAAAAGAGAAACAAAAGATTTTTTGAAAGAGATTTTGATAGAGTTAACTGTAACTACTAGGGTCTTATCGTTCCGAAAGCGGAGAGAGAAGGGAGACAGGATAGGAGAAATCCAGCCGTTCCGAGAACGAAAATTATCTGTTTAGGATGTTTAGACAATAACAAAGACCTTTAACTTGCTCATGAAAAACTGAAATTATTCGTCAATATTAGTTGGTACTACTATTTACTTATTTGATCAAATTATTTGATCCTATCGATAGGAAGTTGAAAAGAAGATCTCAAGGAAAAGACTCTCGCTCTCGAGTCGAGACAAACGTGATCGAAGAACAGACTTCATTCCTCATATCCGATATTATCATTATCATATTAGCATGTTCCGAGAATCAGCGGATGTCGTAAAAATATTTGCACAGGCTAAAACCTTGGTGAGTAATGACCTGCGAGATTTTTTGTCTGTCTGGACTAGTCTGGTCTGGTGCCTATTGCCAAATTTGTCTATAATAGTTATTGACTTGCGCTATTATTGCATTGCAACCCAAACAGTTAATGCAACTTTTCATATTATTGCAACTATCGCAATATCAAATAGGTAGTGAATGCAACACTGAATTTTAACCTAAACTCTGGAGAAAGTCACACGTTTATTATGCACAATATTAAAATTATGCAACGAAAAGCCTAGGTTCTAGGTTGAACATTTTGAATTGCTACAGGTAGGTACCTATACCTAGTTTGTTATAAACTGTCAAATTTATTTATTAGAAAAAATAATCGAAAATATTAAAATTATTTAAGGGATAAAGAACAAATGTGTCTATAATAGTTATTGACTTGCGCTATTATTGCATTGCAACCCAAACAGTTAATGCAACTTTTCATATTATTGCAACTATTGTCAAATCAAATAGGTAGTTAATGCAACACTAAATTTAAACCTAAACTCTGGAGAAAGTCACACGTTTATTATGCACAATATAAAAATTATGCAACGAAAAGCCTAGGTTGAACATTTTGAATTGCTACAGGTAGGTAATACCTAGTTCGTTATAAACTGTCAAATTTATTTATTGGAAAAAATAATCGAAAATATTAAAATTATTTAAGGGATAAAGAATATTTTGTGCTTTTCTTTTTACAAATACTTTCCGCGGACAGCTTTAAAAAATATTGCCGTTACAAAATGTTTACAGATTTATTGACTGGCGAATAAGAGAGAAAAAAATCACGATAAAATTAAAATCACGATAAAATCACAAAATAATCGCAATAAAATATGAAAATTACGATTAAAGTAACGACACGATTTACACGCGACTGCAAGACAGAAGACACGCGAGGTCTCGGTGATCGCAGAAAATGCAATAACTCGATATTTTCAATCAGTAATATCATTGGTCACTGATAACATTGATAAGGAAGGCGGTGATAGTGGAGCACTCTGGTGATAAGAAATCTCTGGGTCACTGATGAGCTGATTGCAAACTCGCTGATAAGGTAATTGATGATAATCTGATTGGTTCGGAAGTTCGGATGAATGGTATCTCCACCAAAGATACTCGATTTCGGTTTTTCGGGGGATTTTATCGGTGTTCGGATAAATGGTGTCTCCACCAAAAATACTCGATTTCAGCTTTTCGGGGGATTTTATCGGTGTTCGGATAGATGGTGTCTCCACCAAAAATACTTGATTTCGGTTTTTCGGGGGTTTTACCGGTGTTTCAGCGACAAGCTACCCTCCTCGTCATATTAAGTGCGCCCGGCCTGTGTGGGGTCGGGGAAAGCAAGCAGCAAGCGATTGCCCAAATGGTCACCCATCCAGATAGCAACCACACTCAACGTTGTCCTCAGTAATCCGTTAGGAACTGGTACATTTAGCGTGCCATCGTCCGGTGACTACACTGACTATTTACAGTGCTTGTATCCTTTTTTTTTTTTTTAAAAAAAAAAAAAACCCAAGTATAGTTGTCCAAAGTTTACCCAAGTATATTTGTCCAACTTCTGATCCAAGTACAGTTGTCCGAAGTTTCTTCTCAGTTCTTTTTCCAGTTCCAGTAGTGCAGTTGCTAAGGGACTAGAGCAGCTAGACCCAAAATTGAGTATGATCGGAACGGCTGGCTTTCTCCTATCCTGTCTTCTTCTCTCTTCGATTTCGGGACGATAAGACCTTAGCAGTTACAGTTTCCTCTGTCAAAGCTCTTTAAAAAAAAAGAAAAAGTATTGTGGAGTGTATATAACATTTTTGCCTAAAATCAGTGATTCGTCGGAAACTGGTGAATCTGGTGATCTTCTTCTGTGAGTGCCTATCCGTTTCGAAAGTTGGCAATCAACATTACAATCCTTATTTTGTTGGTGGCGATCCGGAACAGTTCTGCCGATGACTTGTCGAACCATTGTCTCAGGTTCGCTGGTGATCTATGAGCTGGAAACTCTTGGATCTATCTTGGGGTTTTCTTTGCCTGTCTTCCTGTCTGCATGACATTTAATATGATTAATTTTATTCACGTTGGTCTGACCTATACACATTACAATCATATGTAAAAGCATGTAATATGTAATGCAAAATTACATATGAAGGGACACATAACATTTCAATTCAGCCATGTTAATTAACTTGTAACCATGATTAACCTTTCCAGAGTTACATTTCCTTAAAATTCCAACAGGCTGAGTTGATTGTAGGCATCTAACATTGGTTGTAGGTCGTGATTTGTGATTGTATACCTGATGCGCAGAGCTAATATTTAACATAATTAATAATAGCATGCCAATAGTATAACTATAGATATTGTGGAATATGGTCAAAAACTTACAACTCTTTTCGTTCACTCCAATTGGATCTGGTACATTATACAACACTGTACCTCAATACCATACTGATACACATCCATAGAAGTGCCACAACATTCCTGCATGAGATAACACCAATACCAAGAAGGTATCAAGAGACATCAAGAGTGGCTGAGGAATTTTTCTATATTTTTCTTTCCAAGCACCATCCATTATTCTCCACCAAAAATACTCGATTTCGGTTTTTCGGGGGATTTTATCGGTGTTCGGATATAAATGGTGTCTCCACCAAAAATACTTGATTTCGGTTTTTCGGGGGATTTTATCGGTGTTCGGATATAAATGGTGTCTCCACCAAAAATACTCGATTTCGGTTTTTCGGGGGATTTTATCGGTGTTCGGATATAAATGGTGTCTCCACCAAAAGTACTCGATTTCGGGTTTTCGAGGGGTTTTACCGGTGTTTCAGCGGCAAGCAGCAAGCGATTGCCCAAATGGTCACCCATCCAGATAGCAACCACACTCAACGTTGTCCTCAGTAATCCATTAGGAGCTGGTACATTTAGCGTGCCATCATCCGGTGACTACACTGACTATTTACAGTGCTTGGTGCTCTCAGAGTTATCTAGGATTCTAGGGGATAAACTAACATCAGCATAATTCACACGGATGTTAGGGTATGGAATACTTGGAGGGGAGAGAGTTTGAGATGCGGAAGTAGTAGGAATAGGCCAGGATACAGAATGTTGAGCAGGATACAGGACTAATTACAGGATATAAGGGTCCTTTCACATCTAGACTGCAACTTGTAGTATACGGCAGATTTCATGTTGATGGCTACATAGTCTTATGGGCCTGTTCAAACTTGAACTTTAAGTTTAAGTGTGAACAGGCCCATAAGACTATGTAGCCCTCAACATGAAAACTGCCGTACACTACAAGTTGCAGTCTAGATGTGAAATCCGCCTAAGGATATAGGACTACAGTACTCGTATAACTACAGGAGCAGGATATTAAAACGAGCGTGAAACAGTGGAGACAGAGACATTTTCTACACTATGTTTAGAGAGAGTTTGAGATGCGGAAGTAGTAGGAATAGGCCAGGATACAGAATGTTGAGCAGGATACAGGACTAATTACAGGATATAAGGGTGCTTTCACATCGAGACTGCAACTTGTAGTATACGGCAGATTTCATGTTGATGGCTACATAGTCGTATGGGCCTGTTCACACTTCAACTTTAATCCGCCTAAGGATATAGGACTACAGTACTCGTATAACTACAGGAGCAGGATATTAAAACGAGCATGAAACAGTGGAGACATCAGAGACATTTTCTACACTATGTTTGCTATAGTATGCCAATTGGAATACCAAGTCATAGACCACACATAAATACTATTCTGTCAGGTAGAGGACGTAGGAAGTAGGAATCCATAGCTATTATAGTTATCCCACATTACACATTCCTAGGCTGTAATTAAGTGATGGAATATATTATAGATACCTAATTACAGACTAGAAATACTATGTTTAATGTCTTGGTAGCTTGTTGCAAAACTGAGAGTAAACCCCTCGTCAGGCCACTAAAACCCTAAGTAGCAATTTAACAGTAATACATCAGTGACGTTATACCGTTGAAAAATTTAGTGACGTAAACGCCTTAAAAAACGATCTGAATATTTATTCGTCTTGGAGGATTTTTCTTCAACTTTATTCGTCCAAATCTGGTAATCCCAAGACAAGCGTTGGTACTCTATCAAATGTTATTGTAACGTTGGTACTCTATCGAATGATATTGTAAATCGAGTGGGAGTCATATTTAGGGATGGCCACATCGGACAACGTACGTATCGTACATGACCTGATAATCTTCTCGGACTATGGTCACGGAACTAGGCTAAGCCTCAAGTGGGTAGGGCCCGGCATTACAGCGCGATCCAGATTGCATCATTTCCTTATCCATGCTTGACCGAGTGACCAAGACCGAATTAGATGGGGATTGACTAACACCCATATTTATGAACAAAATGCTGGCTCTTAAGTTCGTGCTAAGCATAGTCTCAAGGCATTTGATTGGTCAATTTTGACTTGAGACTGATCTAAGAACGATCATTTTTGTTCATAAATACGAGTGTAAGACGGAATGGTCGGACTAAGAATGGTCAGTGACCACGACGGAATGGTCGTTATGGTCGGAATATTGACCAAGACATAAGACAGAATCAGAATGGTCGGGATATTGACCAAGAAATAGCTCAGCTCAATCCAGCATAAGTATCACATTCAGTGAACTGTGGAAACGAAGGCCGAATAGGGACTGTAATCAATCATTTTCCTTAATATGTTGAACATTTTCACCAAGTTTCATCAAAATCGGACCACATGTTTGAGAGTTATAGCGGAATGATCGAAGTATTCTGAGTGCACAATCTTCCAGTTTTGTTCGGTGTAGGTAGGTTTTGAAAGCGAAATTGTTTAAGATGATGGGTGAATCGAACTATACAATGTATTACCTACAACTACAACCCTACATGCTTTTCCAGGAACGGGAATATTCTGCCCCGCCCCGGTCCGGTATTCAAACCCAGAATCCTCTGGAATCTCTGAATTGAGTGCTAGTGGTGCTACTTTATATATTAAACTGGTCACGGAACTAGGCTAAGCCTCAAGTGGGTAGGGCCCGGCATTACAGCGCGATCCAGATTGCATCATTTCCTTATCCATGCTTGAACGAGTGACCAAGACCGAATTAGATGGGGATTGACTAAGACGGAATGGTCGGACTAACAATGGTCGGTGACCACGACGGAATGGTCGTTATGGTCGGGATATTGACCAAGACATAAGACAGAATCAGAATGGTCGGGATATTGACCAAGAAATAGCTCAGCTCAATCCAGCTTATCCAGCATAAGTATCACATGCAGTGAACTGTGGAAACGAAGGCCGAATAGGGACTGTAATCAATCATTTTTCTTAATATGTTGAACATTTTCACCAAGTTTCATCAAAATCGGACCACATGTTTGAGAGTTATAGCGGAATGATCGAAGTATTCTGAGTGCACAATCTTCAAGTTTTGTTCGGTGTACATAGGTTTTGAAAGCGAAATTGTTTAAGATGATGGGTGAAACGAACTATACAATGTATTACCTGCAACTACAACCCTACATGCTTTTCCAGGAACGGGAATATTCTGTCCCGCCCCGGTCCGGTATTCAAACCCAGACCCTCTGGAATCTCTGAATTGAGTGCTAGTGGTTCTACTATTTACATATATATTAAATATTCAGGCACAAATGCCGGATGTTTTCCCAATGACGGGTGTTGTGATGGTGTCAGATTGAGTAGGAGACTATTTTTAGTCTGTTTAGGAAGAAAACTTTGCTATACAAACTGCAAATAGCCTTCATATTCGTGGAAATGACTCCTAACAATCCTAACATCACTATAATAACTATAATTATATCGTAATGTACTACAGGCGCCTTATGACTAATGCTAAGCATAGTCTCAAGGCATTTGATTGGTCAATTTTGACTTGAGACTGATCTAAGAACGATCATTCTTGTTCATAAATATGGGTGTTAGTCTCACCAGAAAGATTGCAGTTGTCAGTCTCAATTGATGTTGGTTTACCGATTCACACCGGTTGTAGGTATTTCTGAAGGGATTTCTTTTTTTCCGAGAACGAACCTTATCTGTTTAGGATGAAGTCGATGAAGTTCGCCTCAGGCGGGAATCGAAACCGCGAGCGATTACAAACAAGGCTGGCTTTCCGAAGGGAATGATCCTTTTGTAAGAAAAACCTCAAAGACTGTCTCCCAAGCCTGATTAGAACTGATATACACGTAATGGACACCTTTGAAACCCCCTTTGGTTAGATACACTCCAGAGTAGGTAGTAGGTACGTACCTGATTAATTTTCATAGCGATTACAATAAGTCCAGAAATCAGAAGATAATCCTTTTGGCGTTCGAAGTTAATCCATTACAGCCCCGTATCAAAATTTACACCAAACAACGACATGGAAAACATTTCAATTTCAACAGGAGGTCTAACTTTATATGATTTTACTTATCTTTTATTTATGTAAAAAGCATTGGGAAGTTTAAAATGTAAACTTAATAAACCGTAATTAATACCTATAGAATAAAACAAATTGTTCGTATTAAATATCAAATTTAATTCAACTTTAATTTAGAAAGCGTTTCTGGACCTATATTTGACGCACAAAGAACCGGTATAGATGAAATATTATAGGATAAGGAAAGTAAAAAGTACTCTCTACAGTACGCAAGTACAGAAAGGAAAGTACTCAAAATGACTCGGAAAGTAAAACACACTCACCCACCGAGGTTACCCACCTCTGTGGTGGGTGACCTCTTTCCGTTCTCGGATAGGCTTGGATTTAAAAAAATGCGCCTTGAAAAAATGCGAAAGCGGTTATGTCTGTGTCTTCATTGCATTTTAGAAATTGTAGATAGTTCTGGGAAGGACTTACGGAATCTTCTCATTAAGGGTAAGAGCTCTTAACCTACTTCTCTCTACGTACACTCACCTGCAACAAATAGAAAACATAAGTGAACATTAGATTACAGTGGTCAGTGATGGTTTAGTTTGGTATTAGACATCATCCAGAAAATCCTCAAACAAAATCTGAGGTCATATACGGAGGCTTCAATTTTTCGTCGGGGCGTAAACTTCAACACGTTTTACTTGCTTTTATTTACATATCTATCTTAATTCTCATTATTTATCTTGAGATATGTAGGTATCTTTATTGTTTGTCTGTTTGCTGGGTATTGGTTGTATGAATTAGGTCAAATCTCGTACCGTATACCTTTTGAGTCACTTTTGCTAAGCCGATTGACTTGGTATAGCATCCTACGAGATTCTATTAAGAGTATTAAGAGCTTTACTTATTCTATCAAAGTCTTTAATTTTTTTCGGCTCTGTGCTTGGAATACGGGGTACACTCAGCCTCGTAAGGACAAGTGAGACTTACAAAAACCGAAGAGGCAAGTACAGAGTTTTCATCTGAGAACAACTTACTTATTGGAAGTTATTGGCAAGTTACATTCCAGACTGTATTTCTCACTCGTTAGACTTTGTAATGTTCGGGTTGGGTGGATGAGAATGGCTATTGCCAAGAACATGGGAACGCACTTTGAGAAAGGTCGCTTTTTTACAATTGAGTAAGTTTTGCTATTATTTTTAATCAATTTTATTTCCTACTAGCTCTTTAATTACGAACAGAAGTTAGAGGTACGGATACAGAAATCAAGTACGGCTCAGAATTGAATTGATAAGTAAATTAATGTAATTATTATTGGAATATGTACTCTAGACCATAAAAGGAATATTCCTACCAAATTTCAGCTTTCTAGGTGTTGTGGTTCTAGAGATAGAGCGATCAGTGTGTGAACTATGAAATGTGAACTGTGAACTGTGAATGGATCTCGTTCTTATAATATAAGATTTGCCGATGTTCGATTGCAAATATTTCAACGGGTTATCCTATCGCCCCGAAATCGAAGAGAGAAGGAAGACAGGATAGGAGAAAGCCAGCCGTTCCGAGAACGAACATTACCCGTTCAGGATAAAGTACGCCCCGGGCGGGAATCGAACCCGCGGCCTAGTGCTTCTTTAAGTTTATTGTTTGTTCTTGTGAAGGACTTGTTCAAAGAAAAGAAAACGAAAATAGTTTAACTGCCAGCCTAGTTGGCTTGGTTGGTAGCGCGTCTGCCTTTGTAAGCGCTAGGCCGCTGGTTCGATTCTCGCCCGGGGCGGATCTTATCCTGAACGGATAATGTTCGTTTTCGGAACGGCTGGCTTTCTCCTATCATGTCTTCTTCTCTCTTTGATTTCGGGACGATAAGACCTTAGCAGTTACAGTTTCCTCTGTCAAAGCTCTTAAAAAAAAAAAAAAAAAAGTATTGTGGAGTGTATAATATAACATTACACAAGGGGCTGTATATAACATCATTATTCAATGTTGGCACACTCTAATAAATATTAATAAAAAAAAAGTATTGTGGAATATGGTCAAAAACTTACAACTCTTTTCGTTCACTCCAATTGGATCTGGTACATTATACAACACTGTACCTCAATACCACACTGATACACACCATAAAAGTACCACAACATTCCTGCATGAGATAACACCAATACCAAGAAGGTACCAAGAGTGGCTGAGGAATTTTTATAATAATAATAATAATAGACTCTTGAGTGGAAGGTAACCACTAGGTGAGGTTAACGCCGGAGGCGTTCTCTACCACCTAACCCTTAGAGCTCCATTACGTGGAAGGTAACCACTAGGCGAGGTTAACGCCTTAGGCGTTCTCTACCACCTAACCCCGAGAGCTCCATTATTATGTGGTCAAAATCTCAAATAAATGAGGATAAAATTCCATGCCTCGGCTGGGATCGAACCCGCGCCCTCCTGTTTACCAGGCGAGCGTCTTGACCACTACGCTACCGAGGCAGGTTTTCTATATTTTTCTTCCCAAGCACCATCCGTTATGTTCAGATATTGCCCATCAATGTAAGCATTGCCTAGTAGGGCCATATTCAGGTGGGGGGGGGGAGGAGGCATTTGGAGGGTATGGCGGAGTAGGATAAAGGAAGGTACCACTGCGCCGACCCCAAATAAATTTGAGGAAAGGTTCAGTAAAAGAAAACGAAGAAGAAAGGACCCGGTCTTTTTTTGCTCCTAAATGTAGTAATATACTAAAAGTATTGGCCTAAAATTTGGAGCACCTATAAGCCACTGTTAGGATTTTCGCCAGAAGTTAGAGGTACGGATACAGAAATCAAGTACGGCTCAGAATTGAATTGATAAGTAAATTAATGTAATTATTATTGGAATATGTATTGGATTTCAATTAAGTCGTACGTAATGTTATTTTTCAAGTCACTGGACTTTGGATGTAGGTAGATGGGAAACAAGCAAACTTGGGCTGGCCTGCCGGCCAAGTTGAAAAAGTTATCCAGGAATTTTTATAAGCCTTGGAACTCGAACCACCAACCTTCACATCCGGAAGTCCACCGCGTTAACCACTACACCACGAGGATAATTAATCCTTTTGTCGCAATTCTTCTCGTTCGTAACAATTAGGTTGAACCGAAAGGTTCTGGCCTGCCGGCCAAGTTGAAAAAGTTATCCAGGAATTTTTATAAGCCTTGGAACTCGAACCACCAACCTTCACATCCGGAAGTCCACCACGTTAACCACTACACCACTAGGATAATTAATTCACTTGTCGCAATTCCTCTCGTCCGTAACAATTAGGTTGAACCGAAAGGTTCCAGCGCACTAATTTGTTTACACTTCCAGTCATTGAACCAAGGACCTTGGTGTAAAACGACACCCTTGGGAACACAAATCTAATCATTAGTGCCGTCCCAATTGGTTCTTAATTCTCGGTAAACGGTCCTTGATATATCGTTTGGGTGACGAGAAGTGAACCATTGTATTCAAGAAGGCCCTAACCTAACCAATGACGTAATGCAAAAATGGTACCAAAATACATTTTTTTTTTTTTTTTTTTTTTTAACCCAAGTATAGTTGTCCAAAGTTTACCCAAGTATATTTGTCCAACTTCTGATCCAAGTACAGTTGTCCAAAGTTTCTTCTCACTTCTTTCCAGTTCCAGTAGTGCAGTTGCTAAGGGGCTAGAGCAGCTAGACCCAAATTTGAGTATGAGTGCACCCCGAAATAGCCAGTAGCACGGGATATTCCCACACAGCCGCCCGGTTTGTTACCAACCACGTACGGCTTTGCCTAAAATCAGTGATTCGTCGGAAACTGGTGATCTTCTTCTGTGAGTGCCTCGCCGTTTCGAAGGTTGGCAATCAACATGGCAATCCTTATTTTGTTGGTGGCGATCCGGAACAGTTCTGCCGATGACTTGTCCAACCATTGTCTCAGGTTCGCTGGTAATCTATGAGCTGGAAACTCTTGGATATATCTTGGGGTTTTCTTTGCCTGTCTTCCTGTCTGCATGACATTTAATATGATTAATTTTATTCATGTTGGTCTGACCTATACACATTACAATCATATGTAACAGCATGTGATATGTAAAGCAAAATTGCATATGAAGGGACACATAACATTTCAATTCAGCCATGTTAATTGACTTGTAACCATGATTAACCTTTCCAGAGTTACATTTCCTTAAAATTCCAACAGGCTGAGTTGATTGTAGGCATCTAACATTGGTTGTAGGTCGCGATTTGTGATTGTATACCTGCGCAGAGCTAATATTTAACATAATTAATAATAGCACTATAATAACTATAATTATATCGTAATGTACTACAGGCGCCTTATGACTAATGATAACACAATCAGTCTTCATCAATGAGAGTGTGAGGGCAAGTTGAGACAAGTTATAACTGCGGCCTTCACCAATAGTCTCAGCAGAAATAGGAACAGTACTCGTACGTACCAATAGAGACAGTATTTAACTACTTACCAATATAGTTATAGTTATTAGTAATAGAGTTGTATTGGCGCTGATGTAATTAATCTGTAACTAACATGTGAGTCTTTGGTCCTCAGAGTTCAAACAAAATCTGAGGTCATATACGGAGGCTTCAATTTTTCGTCGGGGCGTAAACTTCAACACGTTTTACTTGCTTTTATTTACATAATTATCTATCTATCTTAATTCTCATTATTTATCTTGAGATATGTAGGTATCTTTATTGTTTGTCTGTTTGCTGGGTATCTCTATATGTAGGTATCTTTATTGTTTGTCTGTTTGCTGGGTATTGGTTGTATGAATTGGGTCAAATCTCGTACAGTATACCTTTTGAGTCACTTTTGCTAAGTCGATTGACTTGGTATAGCATCCTACGAGATTCTATTAAGAGCTTTACTTATTCTATCAAAGTCTTTAATTTTTTTCGGCTCTGTGCTTGGAATACGGGGTGCACTCAGCCTCGTAAGGACAAGTGAGACTTACAAAAACCGAAGAGGCAAGTACAGAGTTTTCATCTGAGAACAACTTACTTATTGGAAGTTATTGGCAAGTTACATTCCAGATTGTATTTCTCACTCGTTAGACTTTGTAATATTTGCGTTGGGTGGATGAGAATGGCTATTGCCAAGAACATGGGAACGCACTTTGAGAAAGGTCGCTTTTTCACAATTAAGTAAGTTTTGCTATTATTTTTAATCAATTTTATTTCCTACTAGCTCTTCAATAACAAACAAATGCCGAAAATAACTGCCTGGGACATCCCTACGTCAGGGTACCCTTGAGGCCGAAATTTGCAACTTTTGACCTCTAAGCCGGCTCGGAAACTACCCGGGTACAATCTCAGAGAGCGCTCAAAAGTCAGTCAAAACTTTATCTCGTAGTTCCAAACACAAGAAAATCATCTATTTAACATAGTAAAGTTTGACGGGGCACTCACATTTCCATTCATTACTTCACGGGATCCGAAACTTTGTTTACAAAACGTCAATACATATTTCAACAATCATCATTAAAAAGACCTAAACACCTCCAGCCATCTGGTTTACATCAATCTGAACAAAAAAAAAAAAGAAAATAAAAAAATAGAGGTTTTTAATGATCAAAATTGAAAAAAAAAAAACTAAAAATCAAAAGACAACAACAGATTTTCTCACGTTGAGGACAAAAGAACCAGAAGAACTCACATTTGAATCCCAAGCAAAGGATCAACAGGTTCCCTAATCTGTGCATCTGGAAACATTTTCCCATGGACCCTTTAGGTAGGACCTTTGGAAGCAGAACCCACTACTGAGGGTCAAACAGGTGCACCAGGAACAAAAGCCGAGCGTATCCTAAGTGTGACGTGTGAGGAAACAAAATGGAAGACGAGGAACTGCGCAATGTTCCCTCTCAAATGTGATTAATGATCATGAAGTGCGAAATTTGGGATAGATTTTCTCTACCGCAATTTTACTAATTGCAGAGAATCGGACTGAAATAATCATCTTTTGGTTCGGACCAGGTTCTCAATTTGTGCTGTGTACCACTTTTCAATTCCAAGCAAATTATTTCAAAGATTTAATTTCAATTCAATTTATCATTGTAACAATCATTGATCATTAATATCATTATAACAAATAAATACAGGATTTGAAAGCTTTTCCTAAACCTTGATTTCCATGACTTTTCCTGGTTTCCCCATGGCCGTGTAAAACCCTAAAATACCTACCTACTTCCCACTTAAAAAGAGAGAACATTGTGCAAAAAGGATCCCAACATCTAGGAAGCCAAGTGTAACCAGGAGTGAAGGAAACAAACAACTGATCTTCCATATAAACCACGGGCTCCAGACATTTCATAATAGGGGGAGCGCCTGGCTACCTCATCATATGAGATACCCATAACCCCCATACTAAGCTTATAACAAATAAATACAGGATTTGAAAGCTTTTCCTAAACCTTAATTCCATGACTTTTCCTGGTTTCCCCAAGGCCGTGTAAAACCGTAAAACACCTACCTACTTCCCACTTAAAAAGAGAAAACATTGTGCAAAAAGGATCCCAAAATCTAGGAAGCCAAGTGTAACCAGAAGTGAAGGAAACAAACAACTGATCTTCCATATAAACCACGGGCTCCAGACATTTCATAACAGGGGGAGCACCATCATATGAGATACCCATAACCCCCATACTAAGTATAGGTACTTCACATAGCAATAATCAGGATCCCATATCTCCCCCCATTCTGAACTATAGTATGCCAATTGGAATACCAAGTCATAGACCACACATAAATACTATTCTGTCAGGTAGAGGACGTAGGAAGTAGGAATCCATAATATAGTTATCCCACATTACACATTCCTAGGCTGTAATTGAGTGATGGAATATATTAGATACTTAATTACAGACTAGAAGTGACAAGAGACAAGAGACGTCTTTGTTTATAAGAATTATAAATTAGACTGAATATTCGGTAGTTTACTGTAGGACAAAGGTTTCCAACAGAAATGCAATTCGATCGAATTTTGAGCGCCGCAGGCGAAATTTTTCAAAAATATTCTCCTAATTGTAACTGAACACTAAAGGGGGTCAGATTTTTTTTTACATTTAGGTGAGTTTGTACTGAGAGAGTTTGAGATGCGGAAGTAGTAGGAATAGGCCAGGATACAGAATGTTGAGCAGGATACAGGACTAATTACAGGATATAAGGGTCCTTTCACATCTAGACTGCAACTTGTAGTATACGGCAGATTTCATGTTGATGGCTACATAGTCTTATGGGCCTGTTCAATTGTACTAATCCCAAAAAGCTTCGCGGGCCACAAAAATGGTCTGGCGGGCCACATGTGGCCCGCGGGCCGCTAGTTGGAAACCCCTGCTGTAGGAGGTCTGGAAGTACCTACTGGGTACTAGGAGGTAGGTATGCATTTCGGGTTATTGTAATATTCTTGTTTACATACTGGTCGTATGTTGTAGGTATTTACAATAGGCACCAAAATACAAGAAATAACAAACAAATGCCGAAAATAACTGCCTGGGACATCCCTACGTCAGGGTACCCTTGAGGCCGAAATTTGCAACTTTTGACCTCTAAGCCGGCTCGGAAACTACCCGGGTACAATCTCAGAGAGCGCTCAAAAGTCAGTCAAAACTTTATCTCGTAGTTCCAAACACAAGAAAATCATCTATTTAACATAGTAAAGTTTGACGGGGCACTCACATTTCCATTCATTACTTTACGGGATCCGAAACTCTGTTTACAAAACGTCAATACATATTTCAACAATCATCATTAAAAAGACCTAAACACCTTCCTCCATCTGGTTTACATCAATCTGAACAAAAAAATCAGAGTTTTTAAAAAAAAAAAAAAAAAAAAAAAAAAAAAAAAAAAAAAAAAACTAAAAATCAAAAGACAAAAACAGATTTTCTCACGTTGGGGACAAAAGAACCAGAAGAACTCACATCTGAATCCCAACCCAAGCAAAGGATCAACAGGTTCCCTAATCTGTGCATCTGGAAACATTTTCCCATGGACCCTTTAGGTAGGACCTTTGGAAGCAGAACCCACTACTGAGGGTCAAACAGGTGCACCAGGAACAAAAGCCGAGCGTATCCTAAGTGTGACGTGTGAGGAAACAAAATGGAAGGGAAAGGTTCAGTAAAAGAAAACGAAGAAGAAAGGACCCGGTCTTTTTTTGCTCCTAAATGTAGTAATATACTAAAAGTATTGGCCTATAATTTGGAGCACCTATAAGCCACTGTTCGGATTTTCGCCCCCCGCCCCTAGCTGAAATCCTGGATAAGGCCCTGGTCTGAATTGGTTCTGCCCTAAGGCCAACCGCTGACATCATTCCTGGCTCGGTTTCTACCCAAGGACGTTCGATATCAGGTCTAGTTGGAATCTTGTTCATTTAATTTTCTATAACTTAACATAGGCCTTATTAGTCGATAGCTCGATAGGTCATATTTTAATAGCATACCTCCCTAATTAACTGACTGACCATTTAAAAGTAACTCCCTAGATATTTTTTTTTAGGTTTCCTTGTCCCGAAATAGAAGAGAGAAGAAAGATAGGATAGGTGAAAGCCAGCCGTTCCGAGAACGAACGAACCGCTACCCGCCTCGTCACAGCCTTCATGGCCGGGTCGGGAAAAGGAAAAGTGAACAGCGTGCAGCCAGATGGTCACCCATCCGGGTAGCAACCATCAAACATGTTGCTTAACTTTGGTGATCCATCGACAATTGGTGCCTTTGGTGCATTCAAAGTGCTATCACCACTGTCTAATAACAGCAATAAGAGTAGGTAATAAGTGTAATAACTTACTATGATATGTATTGATCAGATATATATTTATGGCTAATAATATGCCATTAATAGCCCTATGGTCCCCTAAGGACCTCAGATTATTACTGGTGATGACTGTAACATTGCCTCATTACTTGCCTATGCCACCTACGCTAGAACGCTAGTCATATGTTATGCCAAACGTGGGCTTTGGTAGCTAAATGCGTATTTTCCTTTCGCAATTTTCATGGTGGTAAATGTGAAAAATGGGGCATTTCCCACCATGGTAAATACGGCATTTTCCACGTACAAAAAATGATCAGCATAATTAGGAGACCATAGACCCAAGAATATGGAAAAATAAAGGAGTGAGAAACTCGTTGTCTCGTTTCAAATTTCTACCTACAAAACATATGTAAAATAAAGGCACGCATCACACACTTAATTTGAAATTTGGAATGCCGACAATTTGTGTGAAATCGTCCCCAAAATAGTCCACAATTAACTGCGGATAGGCCGTAAATTATCTTGGAATGTCCACGCATTTTACCTATCATCTCTACCGGGTCTACTAAGACCACATTTTTGTCTACCTTAAAAATTAATTTCTTCTAATGTGAAGATCTTATCAGTTGAATTGTTGAAATATAGGAATGGAACCATAGACGTAACGTAACTGGTACCTAATGGTAACTATACTGTAGATATATAAGTACAAATGTATAACTTGGGACATAACTTTTGGAGCCTACTTAATTCAAGTAATTCAAGTTCCCGGCTGACTTATGGAATGAAAAACACAGACATAACTTTAAACCAGAGGTATATCTTGAGACATAACTTTTGGAACCTACTTAATTCCATTTTCTGGGTGATTTATGTAGTGAGGTTTCTATGAGGCCGGTTTCGGAATTTGGTACATTCTTTGTATTCTTGCGGTTTGTGTGTAGGTGTGCGGCTTATTTTTTGTTTCGAGGAAAGAATGCCGAAGAAAAAGAAATTGAGGAAAAAATTAAGAAATTCGTTTCTGGACCTATATTTGACGCACAAAGAACCGGTATAGATGAAATATTATAGGATAAGGAAAGTAAAAAGTACTCTCTACAGTACACAAGTACAGAAAGGAAAGTACTCAAAATGACTCGGAAAGTTTAGAAATTGTATTTTAGAAATTGTAGATAGTTCTGGGAAGGACTTACGAAGGGAATGATCCTTTTGTAAGAAAAACCTCAAAGACTGTCTCCCAAGCCTGATTAGAACTGATATACACGTAATGGACACCTTTGAAACCCCCTTTGGTTAGATACACTCCAGAGTAGGTAGTAGGTACGTACCTGATTAATTTTCATAGCGATTACAATAAGTCCAGAAATCAGAAGATAATCCTTTTGGCGTTCGAAGTTAATCCATTACAGCCCCGTATCAAAATTTACACCAAACAACGACATGGAAAACATTTCAATTTCAACAGGAGGTCTAACTTTATATGATTTTACTTATCTTTTATTTATGTAAAAAGCATTGGGAAGTTTAAAATGTAAACTTAATAAACCGTAATTAATACCTATAGAATAAAACAAATTGTTCGTATTAAATATCAAATTTAATTCAACTTTAATTTAGAAAGCCAATAAGCCGATCATCCGATCAACTTGAACTAAAAGTTAATTGGTTGATTATACCTACAAAGTTACCAACATGGATGTAAGTAAATGACTAATATAAAAATTATGAATTATTTATCTACTATCCAAATGCTCAATAATTAATTATTTAAATATGTATAATTATGTAGGGCGGAATCTTCAAAGGCTTATTATTTTATTGAAATCAGACAGAGCACAAAAGTCCACTTCTTTTATCAATGGGTACAAAGTCACAGATGTTATCAATAATAATTAATTAAAGAGTTAGGTAACACACCGAACACCGGACCAATAGGTACTCAGCTGTCATGGTTACCTAACTTGGACTTTAACATCCTGGACTACCAACTATGTCCTACGAATAAGGCGAGCAAGAGAAATTACGCCCGGGTTTAGTAAGTACCTTTATGGCTAATAATATGCCATTAATAGCCCTATGGTCCCCTAAGGACCTCAGATTATTACTGGTGATGACTGTAACATTGCCTCATTGCTTGCCTATATGCCACCTACGCTAGTCATATGTTATGCCAAACGTGGGCTTTGGTAGCTAAATGCGTATTTTCCTTTCGCAATTTTCATGGTGGTAAATCGTAAATGTGAAAAATGGGGCATTTCCCACCATGGTAAATACGGCATTTTCCACGTACAAAAAATGATCAGCATAATTATGAGACCATAGACCCAAGGATAAGGAAAAATAAAGGAGTAAGAAACTCGTTTCAAATTTCTACCTACAAAACATAAAATAAAGGCATCACACACTTAACTGGAAATTTGGAATGCCGACATGCCGACAATCTGTCCGAAATCGTCCCCAAAATAGTCCACAATTAACTGCGGATAGGCCGTAAATTATCTTGGAATGTCCACGCATTTTACCTATCATCTCTACCGGGTCTACTAAGACCACATTTTTGTCTACCTTAAAAATTAATTTCTTCTAATGTGAAGATCTTATCAGTTGAATTGTTGAAATATAGGAATGGAACCATAGACGTAACTGGTAATGGTAACTATACTGTATATATATATATATATACAAGTACAAATGTATAACTTGGGACATAACTTTTGGAGCCTACTGCGGATAGGCCGTAAATTATCTTGGAATGTCCACGCATTTTACCTATCATCTCTACCGGGTCTACTAAGACCACATTTTTGTCTACCTTAAAAATTAATTTCTTCTAATGTGAAGATCTTATCAGTTGAATTGTTGAAATATAGGAATGGAACCATAGACGTAACGTAACTGGTACCTAATGGTAACTATACTGTAGATATATAAGTACAAATGTATAACTTGGGACATAACTTTTGGAGCCTACTTAATTCAAGTAATTCAAGTTCCCGGCTGACTTATGGAATGAAAAACACAGACATAACTTTAAACCAGAGGTATATCTTGAGACATAACTTTTGGAACCTACTTAATTCCATTTTCTGGGTGATTTATGTAGAGACATAACTTTAAACCAGAGGTATATCTTGAGACATAACTTTTGGAACCTACTTAATTCCATTTTCTGGGTGATTTATGTAGTGAGGTTTCTATGAGGCCGGTTTCGGAATTTGGTACATTCTTTGTATTCTTGCGGTTTGTGTGTAGGTGTGCGGCTTATTTTTTGTTTCGAGGAAAGAATGCCGAAGAAAAAGAGAGTTAGGTAACACACCGAACACCGGACCAATAGGTACTCAGCTGTCATGGTTACCTAACTTGGACTTTAACATCCTGGACTACCAATGTCCTACGAATAAGGCGAGCAAGAGAAATTACGCCCGGGTTTAGTAAGTACCTATCTCATGTGCACTTTTTTTACAAATTCGATGTTCTCGGAGACGATGCCGAATATTTATTTAATATTCTTATAATATAAGACTTGCCGATGTTCGATTGCAAATATTTCAACGGGTTACTTTCTGGTGTTCTCGTGTTGACCCAGCACCTAAATGGGAAGTATATTGTGTCTCTTCTCGCCCATCTGATGAGGCATACTACGGGATGGGCATGCTACGACACAGGCCACAAGCGTCTAATGTAGCAGTTGTTCCATTGCTACGAAATAAAACGGCGGTGGAACACTCATCTTTAAAAAAAAAAAAATGCCCAAACAGTCTCCTAGAATGCTCACAGGTAATAATTACAAACGCTGTCGAGGATAGCTCTCAATCAACTGTGTTCAGTCAAGCCTCCTTTCAGGGATCTAGGGGGGACGCGTCCATGACTGATGAGAGGGCTGGACAGGATAGGATGACTGGACGGAAACGTGGACGAAAAGTTCACTTCTAATAAGACACCTGGACTAATACGTCTTCAAAGACCAAAAGACTAGATCTTGTTTTGAAATGAACGATGTGACGTCAGATATTTTCAACGTCTTGAATTACACCGAACACTGTCTGAATCACACAACTCTCTTGGATTCCAGAATGATTCTGGGCTATTTGCTTGTTTTGACACTTCAAAAGAGATCCGAAGGCTCTTAGATGTTGTTTATTTGATTTGTTCACTAGAATTTCGATGGACTTTACTAAATGTGATATAAAGAGATGTTACGGATAGAATGTTCAAAGCCAGTTAAGAAGTGTAGGAAAGTCAACACATATTATTGTCAAGGATAAAACTAATGTACGGATATACCCGGTTAGAAAGTTGCGAATAAAACACTGGGATTTGTAATGATTCGTTATAATCTAAGAGAGGCATGGCGCATTGGCTAAACTTTCAACTTTGAAAACCAGCCTAGTTAGTAGTTAGCTTGGATGGTAGTACGTCTGCCTTGTAAGCGCTAGGTCGAGGGTTCGATTCCCGCTCGGAGCGAATTTTATCCGAAACAGGTGCAGTTCGTTCTCGGACCGGCTGGCTTTCTTCTATCCTGTCTTCCTTTTCTTTTCGCTTTCGGGACGATGACAACAACCAGAGGCGTAGCCCAGATTACCAGATGAATAGAAGAAAATATAGCAGCCCCAAAGGACATTCCCAAAACGGCATTCCAAAAGTTCCGTCACTAAAATTCCCAGAATACCCAACAAGGTACGCAAAATTCAAATATATTGCTTCGAATATCATGCTAATGCAGTTTTACAGCGTTATGCTAAAAACCAATTCGTATAAAGGTCATCCTCATCAGCATTCCAAGAGTATAATTAATCTGATAATTCGTTCTGTGTTAAGGATAATGTCCATTTCATTAAAGGTACCAACCTCAGTGGTGTAGTGGTTGGCGCCGTGGACGAATCTGGAGGTTGGTGGTTCGAGTCCAAGTCAGTCAGTTAGACCTGATAGTGAGTGGCTGGCCTAAAGACGACACGACATTTGTGACAACCCCTCAGGAAAGGACAATTTTTACGCAAGTGATTTGTTTCCTATAACGATGAAGTGCAATAGTATAACGTAGACACGTGCAGCCCAATCTCTCCCTCAGCCTCACACCCATAATCAGTTATTTTTTACTAATAGCAATAATGACCAAATTAATAGCGTCATTAGTCATTATGAATTAATTAATAAGAAGACACTCACAATAACTATTTTTTACTAATAGCAATAATGACCAAATTAATAGCGTCATTAGTCATTATGAATTAATTAATAAGAAGACACTCACAATAACAATAATTCAAACACACAAAACTACAATGGCAATTTAAACACACAAAACTACACTATAACAATTCAGACTACACAAAACAGTACAACTCGTTGGAGTGCTATCAGATAACAACTCTGCATTCCTCAGGAATGAATGGTTCTGACCTTGAACCGTGTCGATGATCTCTGGGAGTCGAACCCTAAGACTAGATGGAGGTGGTTGTACACTATAACAATTCAGACTACACAAAACAGTACAACTCGTTGGAGTGCTATCAGATAACAACTCTGCATTCCTCAGGAATGAATGGGTCTGACCTTGAACCGTGTCGATGATCTCTGGGAGTCGAACCCTACGACTAGATGGAGGTGGTTATTGAGGAGAAGGATTTACTGGAAGCCAAAATATGCAGATGAGAGTCAGCGAATTCGCCAGTGGTGGAGTGGAAGGGGAACAGCGAAACGACAGGTCTGGAACTTTATGAGGTTGGATACTCGGCGAAACTTACAAATGCTGTTACTGTTGTACAATATACTACACTCTCAAGGGCCTGAATATTTCCTAGATGTGTTTGCAGGATACCCTGCAGAAAACTATAGCTATATTTGCAGGTGTTTGCAGGGGTTGGATGGAAGAGAATGCCCTAGGCATTAATCCCGCCCCTGAGTTAGAATTTTTCAATATACTACACTCTCAAGGGCCTGAATATTTCCTAGATGTGTTTGCAGGATACCCTGCAGAAAACTATAGCTATATTTGCAGGTGTTTGCAGTATACCCTGCAAACACAGTACAACACCACAGCACACACTCATTTCCTAGAAATTCCAATGCACAGGACTCGGGTGTATGGTAACTCTTAGGTACCATGTACCTACAAGTATCTTCAGTCAGAGTATCGGCAGTATCGCATTCTCTTTTGAGGACATAAGGGATTTACTAATTCTAGGGACATTCAAGACCTTCCTGGTAAAATATCTTAAAGGCTCACAGCGAAAGAAAAGATCAGTCAGTGGTTATGGTGGGGTCCGAAGTTTAGTAAATACCACTAGTAAATAAATAAATAAATGACTTTTCATTTCTTCGAGACAAAACTCAGGGACGATATAAGTTCTCAGGGGTGAAGCCCCGAGAGCACGAAGCGCGACCTATGAACACCCCGCGAAGCCGCGGGAGCGCGAAGCCGTGGGAGCGCGAAGCGCGACCGCATTCACACCTCAACACACCTAAACAAAGGAGCGCGAAGCGCGACCTCATGTAAAACCCCGCGACCTCATGCACAACCCCGCGAAGCCCCGGGAGCGCGCAGCACGACCGTATACGCAACTCCGCGAAGCGAACGCGGGCGAAGCCTACACCTAAACAAAGGAGCGCGAAGCGCGACCTCATGTAAAACCCCGCGACCTCATGCACAACCCCGCGAAGCCCCGGGAGCGCGCAGCGCGACCGTATACGCAACTCCGCGAAGCGAACGCGGGCGAAGCCACCTGCAACAAATAGAAAACATAAGTGAACATTAGATTACAGTGGTCAGTGATGGTTTAGTTTGGTATTAGACATCATCCAGAAAATCACTGCAACAAATAGAAAACATAAGTGAACATTAGATTACAGTGGTCAGTGATGGTTTAGTTTGGTATTAGACATCATCCAGAAAATCCAAATTCGACTGTATAGTTGGTAGACATCCAGATTCGACGGTATAGGTAAAGGTAGTTGCTAATTGGATCGATTCCCGTCCTGGACGGATTCTCGGAACAGCCAAGGCTGGCTTTCTCCTATCCTGTCTTCCTTCTCTCTTCGGTTTCGGGACGATAAGACCTGAGCAGTTACAGTTCTCTCCATCAAACCTCTTCAAAAAAGTTGAACAACACCTGCCTCGGTGGTGTAGTGAAGATGCGGGGGTAAACCTCAGCCTTTGTATACACATTATAAAGGATTGGAATAGGACGAAAAAGAAACTGAAGGGCAATGCCTTAACAAACAAATATGAAAAGAAATGCAGCACCAAAAGACATGGTGAAAATATGAAATCCTTCAAAAAAGCACACAATCACGAAGGATAATTATACGAATAACTGTGCTCAGAATAAATTAATATGTACATTCCAGATTCGACTATACTATATAGTTGGTAGACATCCAGATTCGACGGTATAGGATCGATTGCCGTCCTGGGCGGATTCTCGGAACAGCCAAGGCTGGCTTTCTCCTATCCTGTCTTCCTTCTCTCTTCGGTTTCGGGACGATAAGACCTGAGCAGTTACAGTTCTCTCCATCAAACCTCTTCAAAAAAGTTGACCAACCTGTGTCTGTCCAATAGAATCAATATGCAACACATGAAATTCATGACCTATTCCATCGGTTCCTGAGGACATGTGTATGCTTCTACTGCTGGAGTAAAGGGACTTTTCAGTCCTATGCGAGCAGTATAAATAAGCACTATTATTATTATTATTATCTGTCCAATAGAATCAATATGCAACACATGAAATTCATGACCTATTCCATCGGTTCCTGAGGACACCAGATTCGACTATACTATATAGTTGGTAGACATCCAGATTCGACGGTATAGGATCGATTGCCGTCCTGGGCGGATTCTCGGAACAGCTAAGGCTGGCTTTCTCCTATCTTGTCTTCCTTCTCTCTTCGGTTTCGGGACGATAAGACCATAGCAGTTACAGTTCTCTCCATCAAACCTCTTCAAAAAAGTTGGACAACCTGTATGTACATTACTTTCCTTATTATAGGATAAGGAAAGTAAAAACAAGTATTGAGCCTATAACTAACTTTGCTAGGACCAGTAACGCTCTTCCTTGGACTTTAACATCCTGGACTACCAACTATGTCCTACGAATAAGGCGAGCAAGAGAAATTACGCCCGGGTTTAGTAAAAGGACCAGTAAAAAAAATGAGCCTAACTTATGACCAGTGATAAAAACTCGATCAAATCAAAATCATAATTTGATCAGCCAATCCAGAACTGGATCGATTATAAGGAACACTTGAGATCACTTCCTTATCGGTATAGAAAGTGATGCTTAGATAAGTTGCCTTGCTAAGTGGACTAGCTCTCAACATACTAAGTCAACCAAGTCTACATAATCTAATAACCTCAGTGCAGACCTTCTGGCAGTTTGAATCGGAAGATCGGTGTAGACTTTTGGCAATCTACCCAGAAAGAATTGGTAACCAACTATATTTATATCCACTTGTAAACAATTTATTTAAACAAGTCTGCAAGTGGAAGGTATGGTAAACTAGTAAACTTGTTTTTAAGCGTAGAGTTTGAAGGTTTAGGTGGATATGATGTGTAATGTGTATAGGTAGTAGATATTTTTACATACATTGGGAGATTGGGACCCTATTGCATTTGGCATGCCATCAGGGTCTTGAAAAAATAGATATTTAAATAGTAAGTAAATATCACGTCATCCAAATTTGATCAAAACAAAATCTACGCAAAAACAACACATAGTAATAAAACTATAAAATGTATGATTATTTTATTTTATACTCTTACACCACTGGCATTTTTTTCAGTGCTGACGCAAGTTCTCAGTCTTGTTTCTCGATCAGCATTTTGATATACTCCTCCAGCTGAGTGAGATAGGTGTCGCCCCTTCTGACGTTGTGTATCTTAAGGAACAGGTCCATCAGCTCTTGTTTGCTGAGCCGGTCATATCGTATGGCACTGCGAGCTGATCCACTTGACTTCTCTTCTTGCTCGTTCAAATTCAGGATGGAGGGCGAGCGGGACTCTTCAATAACGGAGATGATCTTGAGTATCTCGTCCCGGATGTGTTCTTGGGACACCTCGGTTTGGACTTTGGACTTGATGAGGCTCAGAGTGGACGCGTCCATGACTGATGAGAGGGCTGGACAGGATAGGATGACTGGACGGAAACGTGGACGAAAAGTTCACTTCTAATAAGACACCTAGGTCGAATTGGTTAAATTCACCCACTGTTAACTCGAATTTATGGGCTAGGGAATTTTTAATATTTTGTGGTCTGCAAATTTAGGGGTACTTGAGGGTGTAGACTTGAAATTTTTGCAAAAATTTCACACAAGAAACATCTTAAATCTAGCATAGAACACTAGATAATTGTATTATTTTATTTTTAAATTTCTTTTTTATGATCGAAAATTTATTATTGATAAGAAAAAGACATACTCACACTTTACCACAAATTAAATTAACCTAAAATAATTAAATCACACGTTAACGACAGCTCACAATCCACACTTTAACTGAAGAATGAAGAATTAATGAATGAAGAATCATAGTACGACCGGAGAAACATGAATGAAAACGAAAAAAAACGGCGGTGGAACACTCATCTTTAAAAAAAAAAAAATGCCCAAACAGTCTCCTAGAATGCTCACAGGTAATAATTACAAACGCTGTCGAGGATAGCTCTCAATCAACTGTGTTCAGTCAAGCCTCCTTTCAGGGATCTATATGGAGTACAGTGAGTGGTGCATAACTTATTGTCGGGCGTAGCTATATTTCTGATGGCTAACTTGATAGGGTTGTTGACTGGACTATTCTTGCAACCCTTGACTAGACTAACCAAAAGGCAGACAGCGTTTCTCATCATTTAAAAGAAAACATAAATTCGAAGTGACACAAAGGCCTTGACAAAGGGAATTGTAACTGCTAAGGTCCTATCGCCCCGAAATCGTCTGTTCCAAATAGTCGCTAGGGATGAAGTGGAAGGGGACTCAACCGAGAAGTCAACCATGTCCACATAATCTAATAACCACAGACCTTCTGGCAGTTTGAATCGGAAGATCGGTGAAGACAATCTACCCAGAAAGAATTGGTAACCAATTATTTATATCCACTTGTAAACAATTTATTTAAACAAGTCTGCAAGTGGAAGGTATGGTAAACCTGTAAACTTTCCACATAATCTAATAACCACAGACCTTCTGGCAGTTTGAATCGGAAGATCGGTGAAGACAATCTACCCAGAAAGAATTGGTAACCAACTATTTATATCCACTTGTAAACAATTTATTTAAACAAGTCTGCAACTGGAAGGTATGGTAAACCAGTAAACTTGTTTTTAAGCGTAGAGATTGAAGGTTTAGGTGGGTATGATGATGATGTGTATCGGTAGGTAGATATTGTTACATTACCGAACATTGGGAGATTGGGATCCTATTGCATTTGGCATACTTTTTCAGAGTCTTCGAAAAATAAATATTTATGTAAAAAAATATAACGTCACGTCATGAAAATTTGATCAAATAAGTTCTAGGGATCATACTCTCCCTTATCCCCTCTCTGTTCCAAATAGTCGCTAGGGATGAAGTGGAAGGGGACTCAACCGAGAAGTCAACCAAGTCTACACAATCTAATAACCTCAGACTTTCTGGCAGTTTGAATCGGAAAATCGGTGTAGACTTTTGGCAATCTACCCAGAAAGAATTGGTAACCAACTATTTATATCCACTTGTAAACAATTTATTTAAACAAGTCTGCAAGTGGAAGGTATGGTAAACCTGTAAACTTGTTTTTAAGCGTAGAGATTGAAGGTTTAGGTGGATATGATGATGTGTATCGGTAGGTAGATATTTTTACATTACCGAGGCTGTAAACTTGTTTTTAAGCGTAGAGATTGAAGGTTTAGGTGGATATGATGATGTGTATCGGTAGGTAGATATTTTTACATTACCGAGCATTGGGAGATTGGGATCCTATTGCATTTGGCATACTTTTTCAGTCTTCGAAAAATAAATATTTATGTAAAAAAATATAACGTCACGTCATCAAAATTTGATCAAATAAGGTCTACGCCTACGCATAATACACAATACATAGTGATGAAAATATGAATGTATAATTATTTGCTCTTACTCTCACACCACTGGCATTTTCTTCAACGCTGACGGAAGTTCTTAGTCTTGTTTCTCAATCAGCATTTCGATATACTCCTCCAGCTGAGTGAGATAGGTGTCACCCTTGCTGACGTTGTGTATCTTACGGAACAGGTCCATCAGCTCTTGTTTGCTGAGCCGGTCATATCGTATGGCACTGCGTGCGGTTCCACTTGACTTCTCTAACACTTGCTCGTTCAAATTCAGGATGGAGGGCGCGCGGGACTCTTCAATAACGGAGATGATCTTAAGTATCTCGTCCCGGATGTGTTCCCGGGACACCTCGGTTTGGACTTTGGACTTGATGAGGCTCAGAGTGGACGCGTCCATGACTGATGAGAGGGCTGGACAAGATATAGGATGCGTGGACGAAAAGTTCACTTCTAATAAGACACCTGGACTAATACGTCTTCAAAGACCAAAAGACTAGATCTTGTTTTGAAATGAACGATGTGACGTCAGATATTTTCAACGTCTTGAATTACACCGAACACTGTCTGAATCACACAACTCTCTTGGATTCCAGAATGATTCTGAACTCTAAAATCCGCCCCGGGCGGGAATCGAACCCGCGGCCTAGCGCTTACAAGGCAGACGCACTACCAACTAAGCTAACTAGGCTGGCGACTTAAACCTTACATTGGGAATAAAGGGAGAACGGGCTCTAGTCTTGATTTTAAATCATTACTACTTTACGGATAAATGTACAAAGCCAGTTAAAAAGTGTTGGAAAGTCAACACATACCTATTATCAGGGATAAAACTGATATACAGATAAAACGATAAATTATTTATTTTTACTAATTTGATTACACGATAAAACGATAAATACTGTAGTAGAATAAATCACTGGGGAGACTCATATTAATTCGTTATAATCTAAGGGAGGTTTGAATCATTGGCTAAACTTTCATTCAATTTGGAAATAATTACAATTTCTAGCTCTTTTAATAATAATTTCTGTGTTGACGCACCATAATAAATTGAAAAAATAATTTCTGTGCTTGTAAGCGCTAGGTCGCGGGTCGATTCCCACCCAGGGCTAATTTTATCTGAAACAGATAATGTTCGTTCTCGGAACGGCTTTTCTTCTATCCTGTCTTTCAATTCTCTTCATTTTCGAGACAATGAGACTTCAACAGTTACAGTTCCCTCGATCATACCTCTTTAAACAACCAGAGGCGTAGCCCAGATTACCAGATGAAAAGAATAAAATACCAGCGCCCGTAGGACATTCCCAAAATACCATTCCAAATTCCATGGTGGTGTTCTTGTTGTTGGTGTTGTTGACAACAACAACAACCACAACCACAACAACAACAACCACCACCACCACCACCACCACCAACATGTCTATCCAAAGATGGCAAGTTTTTTTGATTGATTCCACGCCAAGGTCAAATATGTAATGAATGTAAAGGCCGGTAAGAAAGGGCACCATAATAAATTGAAAAAATAATTTCTGTGCTTGTAAGCGCTAGGTCGCGGGTCGATTCCCACCCAGGGCTAATTTTATCTGAAATTAGTTGCAACAACAACAACAACATGTCTATCCAAAGGTGGCAAGTTTTTTTGATTGATTACACGCCAAGGTCAAATATGTAATGAATGTAAAGGCCGGTAAGAAAGTTTACGTGTAACAAGCTCCATTCCAATTGGCTAGACAGAAACCAAGTTGCGGCAACAACGGATTGAAGAGTTTTCCCCCTGAAGTTATGTTTCTGACTGACTGACTTTTGAGGGAATATCATCACCCTTTGGAGAAACTGCCATCCCAAGTTGAAAGCCAATTTCTTGGTCCGCAAGAAAGGTTACGTGTAACAAGCTCCATTCCAATTGGCTAGACAGAAACCAAGTTGCGGCAACAACGGATTGAAGAGTTTTCCCCCTTAAGTTATGTTTCTTTTGAGGGAATATCATCACCCTTTGGAGAAACTGCCATCCCAAGTTGAAAGCCAATTTGTTGGTCCTTAAGACACTGATTCTAGGAAACATGTGCCATCCTTTTGAGTAACTGCCATCTCTCGTTGGAAACCAATTTCCTACCAAGTATGTAATTCTTAAGACTCTGGATTCTAGGAAACACGCCTGCGGCGCCTTAAGACACTGATTCTAGGAAACATGTGCCATCCTTTTGAGTAACTGCCATCTCTCGTTGGAAACCAATTTCCTACCAAGTATGTAGTTCTTAAGACTCTGGATTCTAGGAAACACGCCTGCGGCACCTAACCGGAAGGGCGAGAGAGTTTTTATAACTACATCTACATCTGAGATAGGAATTATATTTATTTCATGTCTTTGTTTTCTAATAACAACTCTGAATAGCTTGTGTCTCTATCATTAGGATGTCTGTTGAGACGGCCGTGAGTGTTTGGTTCTGAGGTCTTCTAATGAGACGTGATTAGTTCTTGGAACCAGGATATTCAGGATTCACTTGGAGTATTTGGCCCTACACAGATCTACCAGGGTTCACAAGAATCACATGTTATTGGAGTACTTGGTTTTAAGCTGTGTCCACACTGTCCACATATAGTCGACGCCGTCGATCGACGAGGTAAGATAGGAATTATATTTATTTCATGTCTTTGTTTTCTAATAACAACTCTGAATAGCTTGTGTCTCTATCATTAGGATGTCTGTTGAGATGGCCGTGAGTGTTTGGTTCTGAGGTCTTCTAATGAGACGTGATTAGTTCTTGGAATCAGGATATTCAGGATTCACTTGGAGTATTTGGCCCTACAAAGATCTATCAGGGTTCACAAGAATCACATGTTATTGGAGTACTTGGTCTTAAGCTGTGTCCACACTGTCCACATATAGTCGACGCCGTCGATCGACGAGGTGAATCTGTGTTATCGTGTACGGTTTCAGTGGACGTCGATCGACCAACGGCGCGGCGTCTACTGTGTGGCTGTGGACACAGCTCCTATCAGGAATACTCGCGACGAGGTGAATCTGTGTTATCGTGTACGGTTTCAGTGGGCGTCGATCGACCAACGGCGCGGCGTCTACTATATGTGTGGCTATGGACACAGCTCAACACGGTTCCTATCAGGAATATAATATCAGGATTCACAATTTTTGCTCAAAAATCTAGTCAGTTTTACTCAAAGATTTGGTCAGTTTTGATCAAAGATCTAGTCGGGTTCTGCTCATGATCTACCTAGTTAGTTTTGATCATGAGTCAGTTCTACTCATAGATGTAGTTAGTTCTACTTGGATCTACTATCAGGAATATAATATCAGGATTCACAATTTTTGCTCAAAAATCTAGTCAGTTTTACTCAAAGATTTGGTCAGTTTTGATCAAAGATCTAGTCGGGTTCTGCTCATGATCTACCTAGTTAGTTTTGATCATGAGTCAGTTCTACTCTTAGATGTAGTAAGTTCTGCTTGGATCTGGTCACAAGTCAGTAACAAATTCCTCTCCTAAACGGCACTTACCGATGTGGTTATACGTGCGACTCTTTTGGTTTTGTGCTTTTAAAAGTAAAAGTTTCCAACAGTTCCGCCCGGAGCGTTCTAAACCAGAGGTCGTAGCGTGATCGTGACCTGCTTTTCCTTCCAATGCAACTTGCAGCAAGCCAATCGAGCTAACCGAACGCCATTTTGCAAAATTTGCCACTCTTGGTAATAGTGCGATTAGCCTCTTAAGGACTGGTAGCCTCATTTGAGTACAGAGTAATAAATACACTCTTACTCGTAAATGGGAGTCAGAGTACTGAGTAATACATGCTTATTGCTTATATGGGAAAAAGAGTAACAGTACATGCTTATTGCTTATATGGGAAAAAGAGTAACAAACAGTACATGCTAATTGCTTATATGGGAATCGAATGAATTAATGATGACATTAGGGATATTTTTCTTTTCAATGCCTAGCCAAATTAGGGGATTTGAAAGCATAGTCAATTTTGCGTTGGTGTCAGGCATTTTCTACAGTCATCTCTATCTAAGTTTATATTGGGTTGGAAACGCGCCATCTTGTAAGCAAACATTCTTAAAACAAACTGGGTCCTGGGCCCTTTGGATCCTAAAGTTCACTGAACTTATAGTCCACATGAAATACAGTGATTTTTTTCCGCTATAACCTATGGCAATGCGGGGATTTGGGGATAAAACCCCTATTGATCAATCGCTTAGCTATGCGCCATTGCCCCTCGAGACTCTGAAGAGGTTGGGTAGAAGTTACTCACTTCTAAGTAATAAACGTATTTTGCCAATAAGTGAATCTGAGTTGAGGTATATGGATAAAAGTTGCTCATTTGACGAAGAATCGTGCCTCGATGAATATTGAGCATGGAGAGGAGTTGTGGTATATCAATTTCATTATTGAACATCAATTCATCCATGGATCATGTGGCAGGGGAATTGATAAGTTTTCTAGATTTCTTGAATACTTGGGAGATATGAGCACTAGAACCATTTGAATTATCACTAGAACTTACTGTGATCATTTGATCAATGTGGTCAGAAGCAGCATTTGATAATTTGCGAGAAACAGATTTTCAACAGCTTATAAATCATGTGCCGAGTCTTTTCTTTGGGATTCCAGCATTTTCAACCAGTTCTTTAAGTCACAAGGTTGAGTCTCGTGAAAAACCACTGGCGTCCAGTAGCACTTAGTTGGTATTTTTCAACTGGATTTGTAGATGTACAGAAGTGCATTTTGTTCAGATGGATTGGAATTTTACTGAACGCCAGTGGTGCTTATACGAGGCCAGTAGCTGGACTGTCTACTGGCCGGCTGAAGGCCATTAATTAGATGTCAACATTACAAATAATAAATCCCTTTTGTCGTCGAGCAGTCCCTTCATCCACCTCAAGTAGATTTCAATGTCCCTATGAAAAATCTGAACATGGTCCCAGGGGGACTTTAAACAGGTAGTACACCAGCCTGGTGGTTGCTAAAGAAATAGCAAAGGTTCAGTCCGAAGGGCGTCCACTCTTGAAATTTTGTAGCCATAACCAAAAATCGGCCCAAAACCGACCACCCTAGGGCTGATTGAGGTCTGACGAAAGAACGCCGACCCCGTCTGAACACGAGAAAAGGTGAAGAATTACATTACTTTCCTTTCTATAGGATAGGGAATGTAAAAAGAAGAAGATGAAAATTTGAAGAACGAATTCAGCGATCTTTCTCCTTTACACCAGAGTTCAAAGTCAGTCTCACATCACCAACTTGTACACACGCTGGTTTCAGATCATCCGATGCTTCAATGCGGTGCGAATAGCCTGGAGCGATCTATGACGTCACAGAGGTGATTCGCAGGTCAAAGTTTTGTTGCAAAGAACTCCACCAAGCATAAGAAGAAACTTGTTCGTAATATTGTTGTAATATGAATCCTCATCCTCTGATGTTGGAGTTTAGATAGTGACCTCTTTGTACCAAATGTAGACTTCCATGTAACTCGTGTGAGATAGAATCGAATAGAAAGGTAAACTTTTTCTTAAAGGGGCTTAACGTTTACTTGACTTTGGTGACAAGGGTTTTACCCCCAATTCGGAGACAAGCTATCCGCCTCCTGGACCCTTCACATTAATATCACCCAGAAGGAGTAAAAGCGAGCAGCATACGATAAAAGACAGCAGCACAAGATAGCCCAGATGATCAACCATAGGTCAGTGGTCATCCATTCGGGTACCAACTACGAGCAACATTAAACGTTGCTTAAATTCAGTGATTCATTGGGGACTGATTGATCAACTGATACACTCAACGTGCTTTCGGCGGCACTCCGGTTACTTCGTGCACTGAAGAGGCCGCTCTTGCTGCACGGAATTAAAATCTACATACATTGTATGTAATCTACATACATTGTATGTAATCTACGTGCAGAATTCTGACATTTGTTACGTCCCCATAACTTACCACGTGTGAGACTCCTGTGTATCTTATTATATTATCAACATAGTGAGCAGGATAACTTACCTGAAACATAAACAGAAAATACAGTGGTAAGTAAATGAAGAATATAACATGATAGTACAATTTGAACATAATGGACCGGGAGCTAGGGAAAATTACCGTATAAGATACAATTTTTTCGACCTGTCGATTTTCCGAAGAGGTGAATAAAAACAGACAGTCGAAGTTTTAGTGGACAAACCGGGGGATTTTCCCCCAATAAAGAAAGCCATTTGAAAAGGGCCACGGATTTACCTCTTGAGGTTAAACAAGTGACCACTTAACTACCGAAGCAGGTTAATCAAATCATAGAGATCTATCATTATTGTGTCAACCACAAACACTGGTATTATTGGTTCCTTAGTTAATTCTACGTAAGCATCATTAATTCTAAGCTGTAAGCCCCATTATCGTATTAGATACGGGACAGTAAATTCTGGACAGAAACGAATTATCTGTTTTAATTTTTTAACTTGTTTATTTTTATGTCTTTCAATATCATTATCTAAATCTTCATCAACTGAAACATCAGGACCATGTATGTTAGAACGTTCTCTGTACAATAGATGTAGGTATAGTGTTGGTACGTTCGTATTCGTAGGACCTCATGTATATCATGGTATGATAGACTTGTATTCATAAACAACGATCCAAGCTCGTTCCTAGCTCACAGGTGTGCTGGTCTCACCTTTGTGATATTGAATATTAAAATCAGATAGAATGTGCTTCCTCTTGGAACATCAATTCTGAAGAGGGGAGCCTTGTGTCTTTGTCAACTTCACACTTGGCATTGGAGTCTTGTGTCTTTGTCAACTTCACACTTGGCATTGCTCAGAAAGTAAAGCTGGTTCGATGACTTCTTTTACACACGCCTAACGTCATTACGTCACTGTAGAACTCCTAAGCTTTTTATGAAGGGGGTTTTACCCTCCATTTGGCGATATGCTACCGCCTCGCCTCCTCACATGGGTGAGGTTACCCAGCTGGGAAAAGTCAGCACTCGATTCCCCACAAGGTAACCCATCTTGGAATTTTTAATTTTTGATCAAGATAACTCCCATATTTATGGCGAAAAGACTCATACACGAAAAGACTCATTTT